>NC_136511.1:62515010-62657510 GCF_053919585.1 Euprymna scolopes
TTATTATTATTATTATTGGCTCACAAGGATATTCCACACAGGTGATCAAAGATCTCTCTTTGAAAGCGTGTGGTGTTCCCTGGAAGCTATGTGACAACAAGTCTCCCCAGACGTCCAGCACTCTCCACCTCCTTCGATAACATTTGCAAATAAATTTGCGTTATCACAACAGCCTCTCACCATTGATTTCTCGCTGGCAGCAACCATTGGTCTCCACGGGAATTTTAGTGGCAATAAGCCTCCCCAAGGTCCCAGTTCTTTTCGCTCTTGTCCAGCGGAGGTCTTGTCAACGCTCGCTCCTCGGTTTTTTCCATCCTCGGCTATTTGGTATCAGGTTTTTTTTTGGGGGGGTATGGGGTAATGAGGGAGAATGGGTGAGGGGATGTACAATTTGTAGATATACAGCTTCAGTGTACTCCGCACCCTGTAACTCTTCTTTATGTTTGTCTGCAGCAGTTTGTCTGGCTCATGCATATGGTTCATGTGTAGCTGTCTTCGCATTCGGTTTTCCTTAATATTTGCTGTTTTCATTATTGTTAGTCGTTGTAGCTTTGCGGCCATTCCTCTGATTCCAAGTTCTCCCATTCTTTTTTTCAAAGTTTTTCGGGATTGTTTCTAGTGCTCCTACTGTTACAGGTATTAATTTGATTTTCTTCATCATCCAAATCTCTTTTAACTCTCTGGAAAGCTCTGTGTATTTACTCCCTTTCTCCTTTTCTTTGATACTCACCCTGTGGTCAGCTGGAAAAGCAATATCTACAATTTGCTAGGATTTTTCTGGTTAATTATTACGATATCCGGTCTTCTTGTTTGGATGCGTTTATCCGTCTGAATGTCCATGTCCTATAGGATTTTGTGAATCTCATTTGCAAGTACTGTTGCCGGCTTATGCTTGTACCACTTGTCCGTGAATTCGAGATGCAGTTGTTTGCATAATTCCCAGTGTAGTAACTTCCACACTTGTTCGTGCCTGTCTTTATATTTCTTTTGGGTCAGTTTGCTGCATTCACTTTCTATATGGTTTATCGTTTCGTCTCTTTGTCCACAGAGGCTGCATTTCATTTGCTGTTTTCTTGTATTTTATAGATTTTGCTTTGATATGGTTGGTTCTCATCGAGTTATCTTGTGCTGCAGTTATTAGGGATTCTGTTTCCCAGTTTACATGTCGTTTTTGAATCCATGTCCAGGTGCTTTCGTCATTCTCATCTTTTGTCATTCTTACTCCATATAGTTGTTTCTCTTCCAATTGTTCTTATCATGTTTTGTCCTTTGTCTTTCTGTTGTCCGTTTTGTGTATTTTTTTCATGTCACTTGCTGCCATAATTATCCTTTCCGTATTTTGCATTAAGTATTTTTTCTTTTTGTGTCATTCACAGTCTTCTATACAGACCAGTCCTCTCCCATCGTCTAACAGAGGGTGAAGCAGAAAAAATAAAAAAAATAATAAGGTTCATGAACAACGAAAAAAAAGCTCCCATCGTTAAGGAACGAAGAGCAGAAGAAATTAAAAACAGAAATAGAGAAGGTTTACAAACTCCTCCCACACATCACAATACAACCACAGACAAGCTCTATTTCTGTGTTTAATTCTTATGCTCTTGGTTCCTTAACGATGGGAGATTTGTTTTTTCCTCCTTCATGAACGTTATTATTTTTTTTTTATTTCATCTGCTTAATCCTCTGTTAGTTTTGTATCATTGTTCTCGATTTCCAAGTTTGTAGAGTTCGGTCTTCGTAAGTCCTTCACAATTAGTTTTTTTTACTTGTGGGCCTACCACTTGTGGGGGTTATCTACGTGCAGTTTTTTTTTACACAGTGGTCACCACTTATCAAGGCCCGGAAGCCACTCAGGGATAAGGGTTATTGCAAGTACATTACGTTAGTGTGGAGATTTGATGAAGTGTTTACTTAAGGGGGAGGTTCATTAGGAATTTGTTAACGTTGGACTTGAACACATCCAAGTTGTAGTCAGAAGGGAAGCAGGCAGACGGAAAAGAGTTCCACAGGCGTGCAGTTCAAAGAAAGACGCTTTGTTCAAGGAATCCACGTTTTGATTTAGGCACAGATAAAGAGTGGGGAAAATTTTTCACAGTGGATTCGGCTAGACGGGTGTTTTTCGTGAAAGATTGGCGAGGGGGGACCAGAGATTGGAGTTCAGACGAGCACCTGCCATGGAAATAACGATAAAACAAGGATAGGCTCGCAACGTCTCTGCTGTGGGAGAGAGGTTGCAGGGTAGAGAAAAGGGCATCCCCAACCAAGCCACGAAGTCTATTTTGTACTCTGTCAAGGCAGAATAGGCTGTTTTTAGCAGCTCGTGCCCAGATATGGCAGCAGTATTCCATCCTTGGACGTAATTGGCTTTTATATAGATAGATAATTGCATCAGTAGTGAGATATCTTCTGGAGCAGTAGAAGGATCCCACCATCTTTCCAGCAACCTTGGCAACAGACTTGATTTACTTGTTCCATTTCAGATCAGGAGTAAAGGTCAAACTCAGAAGCTTGTCAAAACAAAGCGCCTCTCCCAGACGAGAGCCATCCATCCCAATTGATGACAGATGGGGATCAGAGCGTTGATGATGTAAGGATAGGAGTTTGGTTTAGATGCATTAAAGGTAACCAGCCATGTCTTCCCCCACTGAACCACGCGCTCGAGATCAGAGGAGAGAGAATCAGAGAGAACTTTGTCATTTACAGCCTTTGATGTGTTGCCGTAGATCGTCGTGTCATCAGCATAGATGTCAACGAATGATTTAAGTATGTGTCTAGAGAGGTCATTGATGTAGATCAGGAAGAGAGTTGGGCCCAGGATTGACCCCTGGGAGACTCCAGCATTAATACTGCAGGCCTCTGATTTTTGTCCATCGACCACTACTCTTATGAGCCTATCGGAGAGAAATGATTTAATGATTGAGAAAACATTTCCAGTTATACCTCAGTATTTGTTCGCCTAAAAGATTAGATGCCGAACTCGATAAGATTAGGGAAATATTCACCAATAATGGTTATCCTGTTGACTTTATTGATGACTGTATTTTTAAAAAGGTTGCGGATTTTAAATCCCCTAAAAAGTTTGGACCCTTGAAATGCCCGGTTTATTTGAAATTACCGTGGATTGGGGAGAGGAGTAATAGACTTTCCAAACAGATTCGCAGAAGTATTTACGACTGCTTTTATTCTGTGTCCTTGCGTTTGGTATATACTACGAGACCTGCTTTTCCGTCTCTTCGCAAGGATAGTTTGCCTTACATCCAAATTGTAACATTGTATATCAGTTTAGATGCCAGTGCGATGCTGGTTATGTTGGGCGAACATCCTTGCACCTTTTGACTCGTATAAACCAGCATGTTCCATCGAAGATCAGACAAGGGAGGATGGGGTCTGGTGGTCTCCCTCCTTCTGCAGCCTTGGACTCTGCTATTGGCCAGCATTTGGTTGACAACCCGTACTGTGCCGATATATATAAAATAGATTGGTTCGAGGTGCTACATAGAGCGGACTCCAAAAACCATTTAAAGATTTTGGAGTCTGTCTCTATTGCGGTGCGTCAACCTTTTTTGTGCCGGCAAAAAGAAACATCAAACGCATTGTTTCTCTTTGGGAAACTTTGAATCTTTTCTCCCGCCTTTTATTTTTCTCCCTCGTTGTGCCAACATTTTAATCGTTTTTAAACGTTAATAAATTTATTTAGTGTCCCCGTACTTGTGGCACATTTAATAAGTTCCCCATTAGAACTCTTTATTTTTCGACACAATATTATTTTGTTCGCTATCGATTTTCTCCTGACGAGATGATAGTCGAAAGAGCTCTCGAGAAACTTCCGCCTAATATTTTTAAAACTATATATATATATATATATATATATATATATATATATATATATAGAGAGAGAGAGAGAGAGAGAGAGAGAGAGAGAGACACACACAATTCTGCTCGTCTTTGCCAAAAAAGTAGATTTCTCTCATTTTTTTCCCAATTATTATTATTATTATCATTATTATTATTATTATTATTATTATTATTATTGTTATTACTATTATTATTATTATTATTATTATTATTATTATTATTATTAGTAGTAGTAGTAGTAGTAGTATTGGCTCACAAGGAGCTTTCACACGGGTCATAAAGATCTCATTGAATACAGCCTGCGGCGTTTCCTGGAAGCTGAGTGAAAACAAGTCTCCCCAGATTTTTCAGTACTCTCCATCGCTTTCAATAACATTTGCAAATAAATTTGCATTATTGCAACAGCTGCTTACTATTGATTTCTTGTTGGTAGCGGCCATTGTTCTTTATTGGAATTTGAGTGGCAATAAGCCTCCCAAAGTTCCAGTTATCTTCGCATTTATACAGTGGAGATCTAGTCAGCGCTCACTCCTCAGTCCTTCCTTAGGTCTTGACTACTTGGTCATTCTGTCTCACACTTTTTTTGGGGGGGGGCAGTGATGTGGTAATGGGGATGGGGCGGGGTTAAAGAACTTATAGGTATGCAGCTTCAATGTTCTTGATTCCATGTATTGTTTGCTGTTTTGTCTCTGCAGCAGTGTGTCTGGCCTGCACTTGCGGTTCATGTATGTTAGTCCCCGAATTCAAAGGTTTTTCTTATTATTTCAGTTGTTTTCGTTATTGGTGTTCGTTTTATTTTTCCATTCATTCCTTTGATTCCAATTTCTCCCATTCTTTTTCAAAGGTTTACGGGATTGGTCCTAGTGCTCCTACGATTATACGTATAATATTGACTTTTTTCATCTTCCATATCCCTTTCAGCTCTTTGGCTAGCTCTGGGTATTTGCTCCGTTTCTCCTATTTTTTTATATTTACCCTGTGGTCAGGTGTAACAGCAAAGTCTACGATTTGACAGGAATATTCTTGCTTGTTAATTATTACGACATCTGGTCTTCTTGCTCGGATGGGTGTATCTGTTTGTCTGTTCATGCATCGCAATATTTTGTGATTCCCGTTTTCAAGTACTGTTGCTCACTTATGTTTTCACCGCTTGTCTGTACATTCCAGATGCAGTCGATGCATACTTCCCAGTGTACTACTCTTCCCACTTGGTCGTGCCTGTTCTTATGTTTCTTTTGGGCAAGTTTGCTGCATTCACTTACCATATGGTTTATTGTTTCGTCTGTTTGCCCACAAAGTCTGCCGTTTCTGTTTTCTTCTGTTTTATCGACCTTTGCTTTGATATGGTTGGTTCTTATCGAGTTATCTTGTGCTGCGGTTATTAGAGATTAACTTCCACAGCTTATGTGTAATTTTCCCATCCATGTCCAACTGTTTTCTTTATTCGAATCTTTTGTCATCCTTATGAATCTTTCATGTAGTTGTTTTTCTTCCCATTTTTCTTTTCTCGTCTTATCCTATATCTCTCTGTTTTCTGTTTTGACGATTTTTTTTCAGTGTCCTTCAATATCATGATTATCTTTTCCGTGTTTTGCCTTATGTACTTTTCAATTGCCTGTGTTTGTGTGTGTGTGTGTCCGTGCATTATGCACGCAGTCTTCTATACAAACTAATCATCTCCCGCCTTCTTTTTTTCTCGTAGAATCGGTCAGTATCCTCCATTTGGGTACAGTGCATTGTGCGTGGTCATGAGTTTCCTGGTCTCCTGATCACAGCTCTTTGGTGTATACTATGAACGGTCCTGCATATCTTATTAGTGATACTGCCTATGTATTTATATCTTTTATTAGGTTTCTGCTATATAATTTAGTTTCTAGAATTTTTCGCGTACTCGTGAGGTATTACTTTCCAATTCTTTCTTTTATTTCTGTGTCTTTGATCGTGTCTGCTTCCAGAAAACATAGGTATTTATAGGCGTCTTGTTTCCCCAGGGCTCTCGCCTCCGTTTGGTTGGGTAGTTCCATGCCTGCTGTTGTCCCTTGTTTTCTGTTTCTTGTAACTAATAGTGCTCACTTTTTCATACTGAACTGCATTTGGATGTATTATTATTATTATTATCATTATTATTATTATTATTATTATTATTATTATTATTATTATTATTACATTAACTTCACAGTGTTGTGATGTTTTACACCATTTCTTTTTTTTTCCTCAAGAGCGGGATCTTATACTAAATCTAGCGAGGATAATCAAAGAACCAATTAGATGGAAAGCACCTGACGCAGGAGCTTTCTGAACCAAGCAAAACTCACTTCTGGAGTACGGTGATGTTGTTTCTTCCAATGATTCCAAAGGAGTTCATCTGTTTCATAAGATCACCAGGAATTGAGCCAAGCGCACCAATGATTATTCGCACGATGAAAGTTTTCTTATTCAACAATCTAGCAATCCCCATGATCAATTTCTGATAATTCTGTATTTTCCCATTCTTGTTGTCTGTTAAGTTGATGTTGTTTGGGCAAGCCACATTAATTATTTAATATTCATTGTTTTTTCAATATATGGTTTCCTGTGAGTTATCTCTTGGGCATACTGAATCTTGAAATCCCAGATAATCTTAACGTCCTCATGCGCTTTCTATGTGATGTTGGTACCATTTGTCTGTCACTTGGATTCCAAACTTTTGGCACAAATTTGTACAAACTTTGTTATGTCGATGTCTGTACTCTTTTTGAGCAAGTATAGAACATGCACTAACAATGTGTGACAGTCCTTCGTATAGATTTTTATTTATTTATTGCGTTTGTATTTAGTGCCTCTCCCTGAACAATTCACTTTTACACAGAAAATTTCACGTGTCCTGACATTTTTGTGCCAAACTGATCATAAAGTTTCATTCTTGCGAACTCAGTCAACTTTTCTGCTTTGTTTCTTTCCTTGCACTTCTATTCATCTTCCAATGAATCTTTATCTAGCTCTTCCTCTTTCGCCACTGCAGCGATTAACACTTCATGACTGTTAGCCAAGTAGTGATGAACACTTCTAAGCTCTCCCTCGACACATTCCCCAATCCCAATCAGCTCTCTCCCTCCTTTTTTCCTTGTGACATACAGCCTGAATACATTAGAATTTGGGTGCAGTGCTCCATACTTGACCAAGTCTCGTGTGTCTCTACCCAGTTTCTTCATTTCTTCCTGTGTCCCTCCTACAAAAGCTGCGCTGTATCGGATTGCAGCAACCGCGCATGAATTGATGGCTAAGAACCGGTTCCCACAATTCAGTCTAGACTTCATGAGTCTCTTCATATACAACTCTCTTCTCTCTTATTTCATTGCAAAGCATCATATCAAGCTCAAGTACCACAAGATAATGTTATCCTTCTGCATCAAGATCCCTTAATCATTTACAATCTGGCAAAATGATGCCTTTCATGGCCTCTCACTTCCCTCGTTTAAGACTAACTCCTGCACATTTGGAAATTCCAAACTCCATATTCATTTCTTCATCCACTACTGTACAGTTTGAACCAGAAATTCATATTTTTTTTCTGTTTTGCCAAACAATTTCAGAGCGTCCATAAATAACATATGGCTTGTCTTCGGTCCATACTTCTCCAGTTAAGTTCCCATCTTTGTCTCTCGTAGTATATGCGTCAATTATATGATGACTATTTTAAATAGAAGTAGCGAAAAGGAATCTCCTTGGAAGATACCACCTCTAATGTTGACTATCCCTAATAGATTCCCATCTAAAAAAATACTTTTCTCTATGAACTCATTATATTTTCAGCTACCCTTACCATTTTCAACGTTCTGAGTCGCTACAAATGCGGCACCATATCATTAAATATATTTCAAATCAATAAAACTAATGTAATGTTTCGTAACGCGTTTATTTAAGTGGTACAATTTTAATCAACCTACATAATGTGATTTTAGTACAATTCATTCGTGTGTCTTGCTTAGGCGAATTGATTTTAATCACGATAGTTTTAGCAGTTAATTATTCTTAAAGGATGTGCTAACGTCATCCCATATACAGCGTTTGTTCTTTCGAACTGTTCATTCATTTACTACTTTCCAAAAATCCATGGTTATTAAACGAGAACCAGCCTGCCAACTTAATTAAACTGTAAGTAGTGTATTGTGTATTTATTTGCTTCCCCACTGAGCAAATTAGGCATGAGCCCGATTTTAATGTGGAGAGGGGAGAGGGGAAGGCGAAAGGAGATCAGCTCCCCAAAGGAGGGGCGAGGAGCTGGTAGTGAGAGCCTCTTGGTATATAGTGTTGCCCCTATATGGACCAGAAACCCATTGCCACAAGGGCAATGGTGTTTTTTATTGCAATATCTGCCGGAACAGATGCTACACGAAAGTGATTTGATAAGGTCTTGCTAAAGGATAAACAAGTAATGCTGACCGCTACATGAATGTCCGTTCTTAATGAGAATGACTCTAATGATAGCATTGACACGACTGCTGCTGATGTTGCTGATGATATTGTTGATAATATGATGATGATGATAACTATGATTATCATCACCCTCACTACCTTATTATGTATGATTAACTGAAGTACCAGGGGTGATGCTATAGCTAAGTGGTTAAATACAGCCACGACCTAGATATGCGAAGTTCGAATCCGATTTCTTCTATAGAAACTATTCCCCTTAGGTTTTTTTACCGACCTTTATTTGTTTTCTTGCGTTAGTATCCAATGTCTTTCTGAACAAAAATACTAACTGGAAAGATATCCAGGAAACGAATGACAACACTATCTTTTTGATTTATTTGAAATGAATAAATGTACGATACTTAGCGAAAACTACAACAACACCAACACGTCGCAGTATCACAGCGATTAAGTGTGACCTTCGTAATATATGTCATTAAGACCAATGAGTTTAAAAATTGATGACATTGCCGAGCAAGCAAGATTTGTTGAAAAGTCAGAGTGTCGTTATTACATAGTGGGTGTGCATGTGGCACAATGGAAAGCGCCCCTTTTTAGGTTAATAAACCTTGTGCCTAACTTGCTTGTACTTGTGAGCTGCAGATGTGTTAAGCAGGTGCTTGCGGGTTTGGGAGGGTTAGAGAATGTCAGCTGGGTTTGAATGACAGTTGGTTATTAATATTCAACCAAGTTAAAACGACCTGAATTCAAATGGTCAAACCCAGAAGAACTCGTCATTGAGGAACACAAAAATAAAACAATGTTCACGCGTTATGTATAGATCTCCCTTTCTCTCTCTCTTTTTCTCTCTCTCTCTCTTTCTATATTCTCTCTTTCTATATTCTCTCTTTCACTCGTTTTTTCTCTCTTTCAATAAAGCAAGAGAATTAAATATAATTCTATTGTTTTTATAAACAGTTGAAGCTTGCATTCGGTGAGCGACGGAAGCGACAAAGCATGCGTCTGGTTTCATCTGGTGTTTTTGAAAATATGCTCCTCATTGTTAAATCTTAAGTAAATTATATATATATATATATATATATATAAATGCACTTGTTCGCTATTTTTGTATAGGCGTTAAATTCCAGCATCCCATTAATGTTGACGATGAAAAGATACCTGTTACGACGAAATGAAGACGCAAGAAGCGACCCATTCCAGCCAGTTATAGCCGACGACATATCGACCCGTTGTATTGATGTTTCCATGTACCTATCGTTTGATATCTTGTCTAACACCCGAGGAGCTGGTTGCATTCCCAGGACGTTTCTCAACCGAGTAACTCTCCCCAGGAAATGATAGTGTCATGTGCATATCAGAGTACGTATATATCTTCATGGCGTTTATATCGTGTGTTTATATCAGATGAGTGTATATCAAGATAACATATAGAATTTATGTGACATTGTTACACAGCAACGACGACGACGACGACGACGACGACGACGTCGTTTGTATAACGGCGCCGACGGTGGCGAAAATTCTATTTGTGCATATTATTAACACGGATTAGGAGAGACACATACATATCTTTTAATTCATCAGAGGGGATTATGGCGGAGGGGACAAGCAAGGGTGTTGCATTTACAGTATGATAGGCAACACATATTTACGTTTCTTTTTTTAAAATGAAGACACGAAGACAAACAGTTAATAATCCAAATGATGATCCTTTATTCGACCAGCTGATTGATTGATGAAGCAGAAACTCGAGCTTTTACGATTAAATGATCTCATCGTCTCCCTTACGCCTTCAAGAGAGGGTCAGCTCCCATTCTGGCCGACTAGCTCTCTGACTCTGACTCTCTGGCTCTGTCTCTCCAACTTCGAAACCTGTCTCAATATATTAAGAAGGCCTTTTTTATGACGCCAAAGCGTTCTTCGCCATGTGAAATTCATTCTCGTGGATGTTACCTATGTATGTCTAAACCCGCCTTTTTGCAAACAAAGAAATTCCTAAATTGAATTGTTCAATATCAAACCTATTTTGCCAATCATTATTTCCAACTTGTATAGTTCATTCTTTTTACTGACATAATTAATATATCCAGTTCTTTTTAAAACAATGAATAATCGCTGAATTCCTAAATTGAATATTTTTATTATATTGTAATTCCTATTTACTGGGGTCTATTCAATTTTTTTCAAAATATAATTTTTAAACTTATCTATTTAATTACTGGGGTATTTTCCTTTTTATATAAAAGTCAATAATGAATTTAAAAAATGTACAAAATGCATAGAAAACTTAAAAATTTTATTTAAAAAGGAGAAAAATAGAAAACATGATAATTCAAATATTAAAACTAAATCAGGTTACGACGTCGTATGACGCATGCGTAGAAGCCAACTCGTCATAAGAGGACAGTTTTTTGCTACCCCCTGTAGAAAACTACTGATTTCAGGATGAAGGAATTAACGTTTTGTGCCAATTTTTCGATATTTGTCGGGCAAAGGTTGGAAGTTTAAAATGATACCGATCTGGCGAAAATCCGTGACCCGTGTTGAAAGTTTTTGCGAGACATACAAACACACATGCATACATACATACAAACAAACACACATACATACACATTTTCGCTTTTATATTTAAAGATATCTAAAACATATGCATGTAAAACTGCATATGTTTGAAACAGAAAAAAATCAAATGTTGTAAAACATGCAATATGAATTTATCTCACTGCTGATGCTATTCTCTATCTATACAAGAGCCAGGTACGTCCAAGGATGGAGTACTGTTGCCACATGTGGGCATGAGCTGCTAGAAAGGACTTGTCCTGCCTTGATAGAATTCAAAATAGACTTCGTAGCCTCGTAGGAGATGTCCTTTTCCCTTCCCTGCAATCTCTATCTTACAGAAGAGATGTTGCGAGTTTTTCTCTGCGGTATCGTTATGTTCATGGAAAGTGTTCGACTGAGCTTCAATCTATGGTTTCCCTTCGCCAAACTTTCACAAGAAACACTCGTCTATCTGAAAACACTATCAATAATTCCTTCCCACTCTTTATCTGTTCGTAAACCTAAACGTAGATTCCATGAACAAAGCTTCTTTTTTTAAGACTGCACGCCTGTGGAATTGTCTTCCGTTTTCCTGCTTTCCAGCTGACTACAATATGGCTGTCTTCAAGTCTAACGTAAACAAGTTCTTGATGAGCCGTTCCACTTGTTAACAAATTTACCGAATTTCCATTACTAATGATTACTATATTGTTCAATTTCTACTGTACACTCTTAACCCTTATCCTCAAGTGGCATCTTGGCCTTGATAAGTAGTGATGCCTATGTAAAAAGGTACTAATAAAATATTAAACAATCAACTAAAAGTGAAACAATAATTATTAATAAAAAAGTAGAACAAACAATAGTTTTTTTAAATATCAAAACGAACAATAATATTTTAAAAATCAAAACTAACAATACTATTTTTTGTTTAAATCAAAACGAAAAACAATATTTTTAAAATATTAAAAGCGTACGATATTCTTCTAATCAAAACTAACAAGAAATAAGTTTCTAACGGAAACGAACGATGAATAAGTTTGTCTGAAAAACAGACAATAAGTTAACAAAAACAAAACAAATTGAATTAAAACAAATCATATTAATATAAACAAAGCTACTAGTTCAGAAATATTTCAAACATTAAATATAAAAACATTACCAAAAATCATGTTTGTTTTACAATTCTCATAGATTTCGAAAAATGATAAAAAACAAATAAGTCTTACCAAAGGCAGAATAATGTCTTGCTGTATTCCACTAAGTTTTTAGTGGTTTTATTTCATGCAAAATGTTTATTCGGGTCGAAACACAAGTTGTATTGAGCGTTACACGAGCACAAGAAAAATTACCGCGTGGTATACTATATATCTTTAAAGTCTCAGCAATGAGCTAAAAATAAAAAAAATTATACAAATACTGTTAGAAACACCCCCAATAAATGCCACAAGAATATTTATCAGCTGGTTTTCTGTTAGAATGCTGCATATTTTTAAGTCATTGATGAGATTTTAAAGAAATGACATAATATACGCCATTTTCTTGTTCTTGTGTAAGGGTGGACACAAAACATTTTACATTAAATAAAACCATTACAAACTCACCCAGCTGGTAGAAGACTAAATTATCCTGTCTTTGGTAACATTTATTTGTTATGTCTTTCTTTTTTTTGTACCTCTTTACCGAATCTCTGTTAACTGTAAAACAAATATAAAAATATATGTCGTCGATTTTAATTAAAAATTTGATTTTTTTTTTTTTTTTTTTTTTTTTTACTCATATTGTCGTTCTCTTTCGAGGTTATTTTTTTTTCGACTATTTCCTGTCGCTTTTCGTGACACTGACACTCTATAGTTAAAGAAAAATGATAATAAATTCAAATATCAATTAAAAAAAAAAAACTCATAATAAATAATACTTTGATAAATAATAAATATGTATATATAAGAAGGTACCTTTTTAAAATTTTGTTATGAAATTTCAAATTTTACTAATAAGTACACTAAAAATAAAATTACTTGGTTATATTCACTTGGCAAGAAATTTTACCTCTTTTAACTGCATGCATAAAAATATAACGTCTGATGAAAACACGCTGTCTTCGGAGAGTAAAAAAATCGTTTAAAATTCGAAAAAGCATAAAATAAACAAAATACTGATGAAAATCCACACAATAATTGTAACTGTGTCAGCTCTTGACCCTTTTGGGGTGGATTTTTATTATCAGTTTGTTTTTTGTTGTTTTTTTTTTTCGAATTTTGAAGAAGTATGTTTCGTCAGCCATCTTGTTTTTTTATCTTAGCATCTCGACACTCGTTCTTCTTTTTCTAACTGAATACAAACTTTAGATTTCGTTAAAACATACGAAAAATATCCAGTTAGGTAGAAGAGTAACTTATTCTGCGTTTGGTAACATTAATTTGTTAAATGTATAATTTTTTAGCCTTTTTTTCTCGTTTGCAAGCTTCTCTGATAATCCCCCAAATAGTTATTTATCTTTCGGTTTTGTCATTGGATATCATCTGCATCCGACTGTTTCTGGAAAGACGTAATCAGATTCAATATACCAAATTCAATGACGTCATCAGGTTACGTAACTTTAGTTCCTAGGCATTCTTCTTCTTCTTCTTCTTCTTATTATTATTAAAGATGGCCGTGAATGAAGACAAGTCTATTTCAGTCGTAAACCAAACGAAACCCATAAAACCTTGAACCAAAAAAAAAAAAAAAACCTTAAAGGAAAACAAAAGTTCAATAAACATTATATAAAAAAATAAAAACAGAATGTTTGTCCCTAGCATCTCCAGATTCCCAGTCGATCCCAAGCACTCAGAAAAAAAAAACGGACACGTACCAAACTTAGATAACGAGTTTCAATATTTAACTTCTTCCTTCCTCTTCAACAGAAACAGGCAAACAAACAAGACCCCTACACCCTACACACACGCATTCCCCGCACACACACAAATACACTAATACACACACGCACGCGCGCGCGCACACACACACACACACACGCACACACACTTAAATCATTGTAAAAATAAAACAAAACAAAAAATACATCACTGCGAAATTTCACCCTGGGGAAATCTAATGCTTTCCCAAAATGTACCGATTGTTTTGCCGACTCCCTTGCGATTATTCTTAGCGAGAGGTTTCTCTTGTTCTATGATTTGAATCCAACATGCGTTAAAAAATAAATCAGAATGAGAAACGAAACGACAAGAAAAAAAAAACACCAAAGGAAAGAAGAGAAAAAAATGAGAAAGGATGAATAAAAAAAATTGCATTTTCGACGCCATGTTTTTTTTTTTCTTATTTCCTTCACAGTTTCACATGCATCTCATCAACTACCGATTGTTTGTGTAATTCCATATACGTTTTGGGGTTTTCAGTTTTAATGCATTTATGGACGTGGATGAGCGTGCCTTCTTATTTTATGAAAATCGCTACAGACAAGGCATGAAGCTACTTGATGCAGGCAGCCACAAAATATTTCAATGCCAAAACCCAGTCAGCAGTGAGTATCATATGGATATCCAGCCATTCTTTCCCTTTTGTCAGAAATATCACCCATAGACAAGAAAATAAGAGAAGCGAGTTACGAAGGTGGAAAGTAAACATACGGTCCACTTTCTACCGCACTTTCCTCGGCTCTCTTTCTATCTATCACAGTTAACGACTTCCGGTCGTTTGAACACTTTACATTGTATACGCCAGAACTTGGCGTTTATATATTGTTTATTCCTTTCATTCTCGTGGCAATTGTTTGGTGAAGTCAAAGTGTTTTCGTGGCTGGGTTTGAATCTTTCGACTAGTTGGAATTATCACCTCCTACAGCGATTGTCCCGAAAGCATAAAATGCTAATGTCTGTAAGTATGAAGAATAATTATTATTTATAATTTTAATTATTACACCCATTTAAGAATATTGCGATGTAGTAAATTTTAGAACTGGGTGAATATTATTAAGGGATGCAAAAAAAGGTATCTTGTTTTTGAAAAAAACAGATATTTATTTTCGTTATGTTGACGACACTTTTTGTCTGTTCAACAATGAAACGGAAGCAGATACCTTTTTTGCATCCTTTAATAATATTCACCCAGTTCTAAAATTTACTATAGAAAAGGAAAGTAATTCTTTCCTTCCTTTTCTAGATGTACCAAACAAAAATATAATCTTATCAACACTCTTATCCATAGAGCTTGTATGATATGTTCAGAGAACAAATTAACTGATGAAGTCAAATTTATTATCAAGACTCTTTGCAACAATGGTTTTCCATTGCAAATCGTGGAATCTACAATTAGAAATAAAATTTCTAATTTCAATAAAATTAAACAATGCCCTATCTACCTACGCCTACCTTGGCTCGGTAATATTAATGAAAGATTTGCGAAGCAAATTTCCTCTGTCGTACAACAATGTTACTTTGCATCAAATACCCGTATTGTTTTTTTATGTAAACCCATTTTGTCTTCAATTTGTAAAGACGTTCTTCCTCCTCTCACCATAACAATTCTATTATTTATTTATTTAAATGTAGCTGCGGTGTGCGCTACGTCGGGCGAACGTCTCAAAGATTAGATAATAGGGTAAACAACATGTTCCATCCAAAATTCGAAATGGAAACTACCTACCTTCGTACGTTTTGAACAATACCCATGGCTCATCTATAGGAGAGCACCTTATAAATAATCGTATTTGCGCTTCGAATTTTAGTGCGGACTTTTTTTCCATCCTTAGCAAGTCGCACTCTCTTTACCATCTCCAAATTCTAGAAACTATATATGTTAAGACTCTGAGACCTTCTCTTTGCAAACAAAAAGAGAATCTCTTAGGGCTTGATCTAGTTTCTATTTAATAATTAATTCATCCCCCCCTTTTTTATACATATATTCCCCCTTACTTTTTCATCTCCGATTCATTGTCCCCCACCCTTTTCTTTTTAAAACGTAATTAAGCTCGATTTTAGCTCTGTTGAGCAAGCTTCGAAACCGGTCAGCTGAAGCAGTCATTTTTATTTTTTAATTTCACAATCTAAAATAAATAATGTTTTCGAACAAGTTTAAATTTAGTCTTTACATAGCCATGATAAAATTTTGTACCCCGCAAAAAATATTTATATATATATATATATATATATATATATATATATATATATATATATATATATATATATATACATATGCGTGCACGTGTGCGTGCTCTCTTATAACTAATTGCGCAACATTCTTATCTATTTTACTCTTTTTACGATTACATTTTTTAATGTTCGTAGCCATCATCTCATGATAGAGCATGTGCGTTTGTCCGTTATTGTTATTATTATTATTATTATTATTATTATTATTATTGAAGTGGTTGATGAAAGATCATGGCTATGGCTTAGAGCTAGGTATTTCGCTAAGAGTATTGAAGCTTCTGTTTGTGCAGCATAAGACTAAGCGTTAGGAAAACAACTGTTCAAAAAAGTGGTTCTAGGAGAGGAAGTTGCTTCAGAATGCTGGATCCGTGGTAAAGCCTCAGAGTCAATTGCGCACCTTGCAGCAGAGAATAGGTGATTTACACAGAAAGAGTACCGCAAAATCATGATCGCATGGGACTCCAGATATATTCGGAGGTATGTGAGAAGTTTGGGGGTGAAGTGTACTGGAAATAGTTTGAGGAGGGGCCTGATGAAGTGAGAACAAGTGAGGATGGCAAGGTTGAGTTATGATGGAACAAAAGTGTCATAACAACCTAGCAAGTGGAACATAATCGTCCAGATCTGGTCGGCATTGACAAGGTCCAAAAAGACTGACAAATTATAGACTTCTTAGTATAGTGGGCCAGGAATGTGAGAGAGAAAGAGAACAAGAAATGGGTCAATTATGCTCCATTGGCCTTGGAAATAAGGCGTATATAGGGGGTTAGACCACAAATAATCCCGGTCGTATTTGGTACGCTAAGAGTTGTAGTAAGTCGTCTGGAAGGACAATTGACAAAAAATATGAATCCCCGATGTTTTAGGCGGCTTTCAAACCTCTGCTATTGCAGGTACCACCAACATCCTAAAGAAAACCCTTGATTATTGGAACTCCTAGTCTCGAGCCGGAATTGAGGGAAATCCTCTGGAAATGAATGCCATCTCTTTTCAGGGAGAATTTCATAAACGAAGTAATAATAATAATAATAATAATAATAATAATAATAATAATAATAAGTAGCATCATTATTGATTTATTATTTATTTTATTTTATTATTATTATTACTATTTCTATCGTTATTATTATTATCATTATTATCATCATTATTATCATTATTATTTTATTATCAATCTTATTATTATTATTATTATTACTATTTCTATTGTTATTATTATTATTATTATCATTATTATTATCATTATTATCATTATTATTTTATTATTTTCATTATTATTATTATTTTCATTATTATTATTATTATTATTATTATTATTATTATTATTATTATGAGAGGATTAAGAAGAGCAACTGTTAAATATTGAGAGATCCTTATTTCGTCCGTTTGGAATAAAATCAACAAGATTAATCATATTCATCTTATGCACTCAGAGACAAAATCAACCTACACTGGGAGCTGATAAAAACAAGTATGACACCATGCTGTTCAATGGGAGTGAACAAAAGAATTGAACTTGGAACGACAAGCTGCAGTGAAAAATGACTAAGGAATCGATTATAAACGAAGAATTCAAAGTTCACGTATTCGTGACAATACAAAGAAGACTAATTTGTCTTGACTATCGTTATTTTAATGTAAAATGCTCGACTGAGCTCTAATCTCTGGTTAACCCTATAAAAAAATTTCCCAACAGAAACTCGCCTAGATACAACCACTCTAAAAAGTTCCTTTCACTCTATGTATAACCAGAGCTAAACGGAACATCTATGAATATAGTTACTTTCGAAGAATTACGCAGCTGTGGAACACAATACCACGAGGTTGCTTCCTAGCTGACATGTTTTGCTTTTCAATTGCAATAAGTTAATAAATGCTTCTTGAACAATTTACAAATAAAATTTCAACCATCAGGTTCACGCCTTAAGCTGTTTGTCTCACCTGCGTTTGATAAACCCATTGAACTTTATCTTGGAGTTGTTTCGGGCCTTGGTAAGCGGTGATTGATTAAAACAAATAGCGTTAGTTAATGAGTTGAAGGCAGACCTAATACACTGTATACATCATTGGGGTCCTGGATATGACCTTAAACTATATCCGATGGTGAGGCCCCAGCTTGCAGGCCTTAGGGAATGGTGAGCCACCCTTTAATTGTCATTGCTCCCAGGTCCACTCTGACCCGGAGTGGTAGCACCTGTTAGGGTCCCAACTATGGCTTTAATAGAATACGACTTAAAAAAAAAATATATTATATTAAAAAATCGTTCTTCAAAATCACCAGATTCGGCATTAAATAACCTGAAAAGGGTTGATATGCCGTAAAATAAAACAACCAACCAACCAACGTATACATCATTGGAGACAAAATCTTGTGGCAGTTTAAACAAGTACGATAGCCCATCATGTTTCTCAAACAATATTTTTTACAAGAGAGTTACGATTATCAAGGCCCGAAGTCCACTCGAGGATAAGTGTGAATAAATTGGTAAGTTATAGCTTAGTAATCATTAATGGAGTAGATTGGGTAGAATTTTAATTATTTAAGGGGGGCACAGCAAGAACTTGTTTGCATTGGACTTGAAATATAAAAGTATTCTACACGCCGGCAGTTCTTGGAAATAAATTTTGTTCATGGAGTCTGCGGGGAAAATTTTTGATAATGATTGTAGCGGAGTTGCCTGTCAATATCTAACAATAATATGAAAATATCCCTGAGATCGAATCGCGTAATTCAAATGAGTCAAACGAGTGTTATACAAGGAAGAATAATTTACAATCTGCATTATCATTCTGCTCTTCTTGATGCTGTAGAAACGAGAAACTGCTTTTCTTTATATTTTTTAATTTATTTTTATCGTTTTTAATGCTGGGGGGGGGGGCACGTCACTCTAGATGCAAGACTTAAACCCGACAATACAAGGATTCTAACAAAAAATATTAGTTTAGGATTCTAAACATTTTTAAAAGTGTGATGGTCGTGATCTCTCTTGCACTTAGTTCAGCTGGTGTAGTTGCTAAGTAGTTTTCCAAATTATTTTGCAAAGTCCGGTAACTCTTATGATTATTTATTATATGGTCCTAGCTAATAATGGAACATTCTACAGGATGGGAGACATTAACCCGCTATCTCATAATTCCAACTGAAAGATGTTTTTTAAAGATTCTAACCACCCCTTTAAGTTAAATGACTTGCATCTCTCTTGCACTTAGTGACCGTGTATTTTTCACAGGTAATTTTTGAAGTTCTTTTTCATGGGTCTGGTTGCCGTTATAATTAGTAGATTGATGGAGAGCTTAAGGTTCCGGTTTCTTTTCATGATTGCAGTGTATTTGTCTGCATGTTCAGGGGAAAACGGTGTTTCTGCGTTTTGTATCTTCCGCCGGTTCATAATGATTACCTATCTTTATATGTAATTTTGTTAGATAATAGCCGGTTAGAAGCAGCTGATTATCTTTTTATCTATTTATCTATAAGTCTATCTATCTATCAATCTATCAATCTGTCTCTCACTCTCTCTCTCTCTCTCTATATATATATATATCAATCTATCTATCTATCCATCTATATATATATATATCTATCAATCTATCTATCTATCCATCTATGAATACTTCATTTAATCAGATAAATTAATATACAAAAGTATAAATTTATGCGTTAACTTTAAGTATTTACTTCAACAGTGCTCAATACGTAGGTAGAGCAAGGTAGTAAGTTATAAAATGTATATGGCAATTAAGCTACACAGAATATTCCGCGTTTCATCCACGCTAGGATTCATCATGCTTATGCCACATGAATCCCAGCGTGGATGAAACGCGGAATATTCTGTGTAGCTTAATTGCCATATATATTTTATAACTTACTATATATATATATATATATATATATATATATATATATATATATATATATATATATACAGTCCTGGTCAAAATCATAAAACCACTTCAGAAAGTAAGCGTTTACGTATATTATCGAATTTTTAATCAAACAAATAGTTGAAACCATTGCCAAAAGGATAAATATGATAAAAAAATGAAATCTGTTTCATTCGAAACCTTAACCCTGATATAATAATTATTTAAAAAAAAAAAACATTTTCACCTGGTCAAAATGATAAGACCACTTAAATAAAATCGGCTACTTTTGAAAAAAATGAATACGAAAAGCTTTCTATGATACTAAAAGCAAGTTGTTAGTGGATAAAAAACATCTTACTAAATTATAAATGGCAAAAGCGAAACCATTATCAGAGTTTGAGAGAGGAAGGATCTTTGAGCTTAATAGGGGTGGAATCTCCCATAGATCCATTGCAAACGAAGTGAATAGTAGCAAAACGGTCATCACAATTTTTTAAAGAAATCCAGATCAATATGGACACAAAAAGAGTCCAGGTCGATCAAAACAAAATAACCCCATCACTGGATCGCCGTATCAGAAGAAGTTTTTAAAAAAATCTCCAGTATGAACTCAAGTCGATTGAAAGGCCAAACAGCAGCAGAATGTAGTCCTAAAACCATCAGAAGGCATCTGAAAATGAAGGGTTTCAATCATTTAAAGCGACTGCAGAAACCACGTATGTTTGAGCAGCACAAAACTAACCGACTTAAATATGCCGCCAAATACCAGACTTGGGATGAAGAGAAGTGGGAAAATGTAATCTTCTCCGATGATAAAAAGTTTAATCTAGATGGTCCAGATGGATTTCAACACCATTGGCATGATAAAAATTTGCCCAAAGAGACTTTTTCAACTCGGCGTAGTGGAGGAGGGTCTTTAATGATCTGGGGTGCTTTCTCGTCAGCTGGGACCCTAATGTTGCAAGTAGTGAAAGGCCGGCAAACATAATTGAAGTACATTTCAATGCTTGAAAATGCTTCTATCAGGAATGAGGGTTCACGTCTGTGTGGAAGAAATTGGATTTTCCAGCAAGACAACGCTGCGATACACACTTCTTGACAAGCACGAGAATACTTTTCTTCAAATAATATAGAATTGTTAGATCATCCAGCATGTTCTCCGGACCTCAATCCCATTGAAAATCTTTGGGGATGGATGGCAAAAAAAGTGTTCACGGATGGAACCCAGTATGATTCGATAAAGGAACTTTCTGATTCAGTTTTCAGTACATGGGATAAAATTCCTTCGGAACTGATAAAAAACTTAGTCGCAAGCATGCCGAAGAGAATTTTTGAAGTAATTCGTAATAATGGAGGCTATATTAAATACTGAGACCATTTTTAGTAATTTATAATTGCCTTTTGTTAGATAAATTATCAGTGGTCTTATCATTTTGACCAGGTGAAAATGTTTGCTTTTTAAAAAATAATTATTATATCAGGGTTAAGGTTTCGAATGAAGCAGATTTCATTTTTTTCCTATCATATTTTCCCTTTTGGCAATGGTTTCAACCATTTGTTTAATTAAAAATTTGATAATATTCGTAAACGCTTATTTCTTAAGTGGTCTTATGATTTTGACCAGGGCTATATATATATATATATATATATATATATATATATATATATATATATATATATATATATATATATATATAGGATATATCGGCGGAAACAACAGAGGATTTGAATCGGGGCATGATTTTACAGGATGTCAGATTTCGTTGACCGATCAGTTTGCACCAGAAGTATGAAGCGGGGCCGGACGTGACGTGCCACGTGCTCCGGTTTGAGTAAGATGAGTTAAGCTTATTTGAGTTGTAACCGAGACGTCGAATAAGCAAGGTGGGTTAAGAGAGTTTCCACATGGGAGAGCTGACGATCTTAACTCACAAGCCAAAGATCGTCGGTCACACCATTTCTGCTGACGGGATGCATCAGAGTGATTAAAAAATATACTAGAAACTCACATTATCGTGATCCACGTATTGAATTGGTTTTGTTACAACAAGTTCGGCTTTCCCAAGGAATGGTTGGCGAATCCCCCAGAATCGCCCAGCAGCAAACATGTACGCTTATATATGCTTGAGACGAACGCTCCAAAACACTAGATGAGTCACGGATTGTTAAGTAAGTAGACATTAAGGAATTTGAACACAATAGTCCTTTAGACTAAGAACAACGTAATAGTTACATACATATGGCCCGTTAAATCAGAATATATAAAATCGATTTTGATAATGACAACTCAACATATGTCGTTAGATAAGAGGCCAACATACGTCTCAATATTTATAAACAAAAAAAAAATGAAAACACATAGCTTGTTTGCTTTAAGTAAGGGTCTATGTTTTGCCTTCGTCAATTTTAAACCTTAAACAAGGAAAAGAAAAGAATTATCAACAACAAGACGGAATACTTGAGCTTAATATATCATACAACCGGGTAAAAACGGTTAGCACTGCTTGTTTAAGATAACCTGAACCCCGCTCGATATAAAAACGTAACAAAACGAACAACTGTGAATAGACACAAGAACAGAGATCAAATAGAGAAAGATGGAAATCCCCAAAGAAGTTCCATAATTACAATAAAGACAATAAAACATGGCGTCGTTTATAAAATAACACGATCCCGCCGGGACATCTCTATTCGTTCCATTTGACTTGTCTCGCTGTTCCCTGTGAATGACTTCTTGAACCTGGAACACGCCCGATTTCCTCGGATAAATCTCCGGAGACGTTCACAAGAAAGTGTTATCAAACCTAAATACGAGCCATTATGTTTTTGTGTTCTTTATCCGTGCGACGTATTCCTTACCTCTGTCATGGCGAACAGAATAAATAATAATATTGTCTTTGTTGGATAAGCATGTTTTTATTTTATTTTATTTTATTTATATAATTTACTTTGTGTGGAAATGTTTTGATTTGTAAATATTTAAAGAAAGGGCTCGATTGGGTTCGATTGTGTCAAGAATAAGTGAGTAAATAAATACAAAAACAATAACATTAAATAATACACCGGTGACTTCCAAATCTAATGGAGTAAAAAGAATTGTCTCCCTTGACGCGATGTCATTTTGAATAACGTTTGCTCCTACCCTCGACGACACATATTAATCCAATGCTTCTTTTACATAACATTTTTTCTCACTGTTTGGTTTCTATATTTTATTGCTTTATTCTATTAGGGTTTCATGTGCGTTTTACGTGTGATTATCTTGGTGTATTCGCCGTTTTATAGAAACTAATATAAACAATCATATTACAAGAATCCTACTATTATTTCGATAACCTTCTAAAATTATTTAACTCCGACATGAAATACTCCTTCAATAACTAGTAATCATCAATGCAAATAAGAAAGGGTTTCCAGTTAGCACAATAAATATATATTCAAGCACATGTCGATCTCACATATATTCACAAATACTAAGCAGTTAATACATGAAAAATACTGAATTACAATCACGGTATCAAAGATTTATATATATATATATATATATAAATATATATATATACATATATATAAATATATATATATATATATATATATATATATATATATATATATATATATATATATGTGTATATATATAATAGTAGGCCGCCTGGTACTGCCTAGTCGTAAAATACGCTTAAACATGATATTTTAATTAATGCAGATTTCGTATTTATTATTATAATAGCAGTTCAGCTCGGCTTTGCTCGGGTCTTTTGTACTGTTCATAACTTTATATGCATATATATATGCATATATATATATGTGTGAATATTTACGGTAATGTATTTCTATATAATAGACTCCTTTAACTACCATAGAGAAAAAGTTGGTACAGACCGTAGAGGTCGAATTTTTTATAACTTTGACCCCTTAACATTTATTTTTTTGGGTTCAACAAAAATTAAAATGTTTGCCACATGTCCAAGTAACCTATATCTACAATTTCAAGTGTTTAGAGCCAACATTGGCTGAGGAGTTTTGTAGAATCTGCAAAGTTCAACTTTGTCAACTTTGACTTCTTGCCAGCCAAATTCTCGCCTAAAAATTGATTAAAATGCTTGATGCCTGTTTGAATACCCTTTATGAAAGATTGTAAATGTTTAGACCCAAAATTGGCTTTATAGGTTACTAGAAACCGCATAAGTATAATCTTTTGACCTTTGACCCATTGGAAGCAAATATAAAACCGATTAAAAAGATTGCCCTATGTCTTAATACACTTTATGTAAAAATTCAAATGTTTAGACCAAAAATTGGCTGAGTAATTCTGTAGAGACCGCAGAGGTCATTTTTTTTTAATTTTGACTCATATTTTATCCCCTTATCATTTATTGTTTTGAACTCAAATCAAATTATAAAGTAAGATATAGGTTCCTTGGGCAGGGATCTAACATTTCAAGTGTTTAAACTCAAAATTGGCGGAGGAGTTTGGTAGAGTTCTTGAAGGTCAAATCGTTGAACTTTGACCACTTATTAGCCAAATTTCTAGCCGAAAACTGATCGCAAAGATCAAATCTTGACACCACTTATGTCAAATCCTGAATCTGAAGACCGAAAATTGACGGAGTTGTTTAGAAGGGAAATATACTCACACAGACAGACACGCACACAGACCTTTTCACTTTTATAAATAAATAGATTATATTGTAGTTAGGAATTATAGTTAAAGATTAAGGATTATAATGAAGGAAGTAAGGTTAAAATTAATAAAAAAGAGAGGGGGTTGTTTGTTAATAGAAGAAGAAAAGAAAGGGAAAATATGTCGGGGTTAAAAAAGAGAAGCTGAAAGAGAAAAAAACGAAGTTGCTTTTTTGAATGTGAACAGTTTAGGTTTTGGAGGGGGGTGTATAAAAGAAAGGGAGTAGGTCTACTGCCCACATTCGCAAACTATATACACACCCTTCTTTCAGAGCGTACACCGCACCCGAATATTTTTTTACAAAAAATGTATGTAACTTTGATTCATTAACGTCCCTTTTTTAATCTGCTAATGGATTGATTACAAATGACATATGCATACACATATCCAACCAATAAATTTAAATAATAAATAGACTATATACCAGCTCTATCGTCCATTGGGCGCTTTTTAATTGGAGTTTTATTGAATTCACATATAGAAAACTAATTTATACAACCATTATATATATATATATATATATACACATATATATATATATATATCTTCCTCCATACTGTAGGGTACTCGTGAACGTGTTTTATTAAACACAAACATTAAACGGACCCACTTTGAAACCTCCCTCAAAAACATCCCCCCACGAATTACTACGGATTATCTCCTGCAAATAATGTGGAAGACGGACGGTCTAATTAGACGCATGTAATACAAGGTTTATTTTAGCCTACAAAATAATGAGGATAAAAGGACAAAGGAAAACTCTGGAATTAAAAGCAATAAACCACCACATAAAGTCCGCCAATGCGCACTTATTACAAAACATCTTCATGACTTGGCAGGAAACATTAAATTCCACAATAGCAAAAACTTCTTCCAGAGGGAACTCGATAATATTGTTAAAAAGGTCGAGAAAACGAATGATCTTCACGTAAAATCTGATAAAACTAGTAATTTTTATAACCTTCAACAAAGAAAAATATTTAACGATAAAAACAACTAAACAACGTACTATCAAAAAGTCCAAACATTAATCTAGATGAAATTAGCAATAATGGGAGCAGGGAAATTACGGAAAATCTAAAGATTAGTAGTTAGTAAACTCAAGGAAAATGAAGCATACATCCTGCTGAAAGATCACAGACCCGACTTCCTAAAGAATACAAAAACCAGATTTATTAAGCCTACTAGCCCGGAAATTGGAAAATTAGCAAGAAAATATTTTGAAAAAATCAACCTCAAAATTACAGCGAAATACAACTCCGCCTAAGGATTTAACACGTTGTACTCGATCAAATCGTTCACCAATATTGTTGATAAGAAAAAATGTGCCTTCGTACAATTCGACATGAATTACTACTCGTCTATCCCTAAGAAGCTCTTCATGAAAGCAACTGAGTTTTCCAAAAATGTCACTTGTGTCCTAGAGAGCGATACCGATTTTGTAATGAAGAGCCGTACTACGATACGTATAAGTAACGATGAGCAATGGACAAAATAGTCAAAATGTCTCCTTTTACTTAGCCATGTGATCGCAGGACAAGGCAAAAGCTACAAACCTGGTTCGATTATTCATGCTACATAACATTACCCTTAACAGCGACATAAAAGTCGAGAATATAAATTTCTACAGGGGTTACGGCCTGATGATAGTTAAGGACGTCACACGCATAAAATGTGATGTACTTAAAAGAAAAAATATATAAGGTTATTAAAATATGACTTAACTTCCAATATCTACAAATCATACATTAAAGAAAACACAGGCTCCACATATATCCACCCACGCTCCAACCACCTACCAACTCTCTATTATTAAATACATACCAAAATCAGTGGAACGTAAATTAAATGATAACCTCTCCAATGATGATATATTCAATAAATACAAAACCATTTTTAACAATGCACTAAAAATATAGCGGATACTTAATGGTAAAAACAAAACTTGGGAACACGTTCCTGCATCTTATGAATAAACACCTCCTACCATGTAATACACTATATAAAAAACTTTAATAAAAACACTCTAAAACTTAGCTACAGTTGTACTGAAAACAGAAAGACCTGCAATTGCTAAAGACTGGCCAACAGAAAGACCTGCAATTGTAGAGCTTATCAATAAAATAGATGATTGAGAAAGTGGCAACCAGAAAATAAAAACCAGCCACTAATACATAAGATAGGAAAGCAACAACGATAAGGCTATAATATTACTTCAGGTAAAAGAAAAAAAAACGTAGGGCACTAAACAACCGCTGCTTAACTCCCTACATAGTTTACTTTCAACTTATGTTCCCGATAATAGCCCCCTACACAAAAGTGCCTTGTTTGGGGTGAAAATGGAATTTAAAAAAAAAAACATGAAATTCCAGGTCATGAATGCAACAGTTCAATTATCATAACAATGAAATTTGCAATATCCTCTGTTTTCATTGGGTGGAATAAAAAAAATGGAGCCATTACTTTTGGAACGTCCCACATATATTTTTAATCTCATTGGAATTAACACGATATCGTCCTTGTATTTATTTTTTGTTCTATCGCTTACCAAGTGCCGGTAGCTACTTGCAGATAAAGTTCAAATATTTTAGTTCAACAAAGATAATCTCCATGAGAAAATTCGAAATAGTAAATGGAATGGGATTGATGTTTCAAGAGAACGGATTACCAACTAGTTGTTTACATAAGACTTGAAGATGAACATGTTGTAGTCAATTGGAAAACAAACTCCTCCTATATTAGATATTCTTGGGAAGAAACTTTGTTCATAGAATTTCTGTTTCCTTTTGTTTCATTAGCTGAAGATCTTGTTAGACGAAGTCCATTCTGCTTGTAGCTAAGAAGAGGGGCTTAATATTTTTTTGTTCTATTATAGATATTCTAACCAGTTTATTGGAACTTAATATGTATATTGATTTTAGTACAGTAGAACCCCGAGATACGGCATTAATAGGGACCGGGTTGGTGAAATCGCCGTAAGGTGGGGTATAAAGAAATGTTATACATTATATATTAACAATTAGTAACAAAATAAAGTACAGTATATAATGCACACGTATATAATAAGATAAAATTATAAATAACACCATAAAGTGAGGCAAATACCGTAGCCAGGGTCCGGAAAAACATCGATTCCACATCGTAATCTGAAAAACCGTAGCCCGAGGCCACCGTATCCAGGGGTTCTGCAGCAAAAGAACATTTTCATATAATCGAGGCATGTCAAAAAAAAGAGTAGTATGTGTTCTGTTACTACAATTGAACTTTTCTGTGCTCAATCAGTGATAAGAAACCCTGATAGACTGAAGCAATTTAAAAACATTTTTCGACCAAGAGTGTCCGATTTAAGGAAGGAGTCTGGATTTTTCTAAACATTAAAAACTGACATTAACGTTGACCACGTTAAGAGGCAATTCAGTAGTAACCTACGCTAGTAGTTAAGGAACTATTCACGGCATGTGTCTGCATGTGTATTTATTTTCTTTCTTTGAAAAAAAGTGATAAATATGACTTTTTAAAAAGAGTAGTACACGGAAGCCTGGTCAGCAACAGGTTACTTTGTAAGTCAGTTTCTAAAGAAGCCCAAACAATACCAACATGGGAAAGTATTACATAACGAAATTCATGAATTGAATAGACGAGTGATTAATGGATTGGAGGTTAGAATTAAATCTTTAGTGAACAAAATTTTACAAGGCCACGTGACTCCGGGAGATCTAAATTATTCATCTTCCTGACAACAGCTCAAGGCACATTTAGAGGGTCTCTTTTGGGGGAGCTTGATATTTTCACATATTTATAAAACTGGGCAGGTGGTTATAAAAACGACATGATCTCGAGGAGAGTGTAGTCAATAAGAACATACACTGATAATTGCACTAGCATTCATATTGTTATTGTGTGCACGTACATCTTTGTCGAAAGTTGAAAATCTACACACCCATGTCCTTATTGTAATGACACGAATTGTATCAGCCTAGTGAATGTTTAACAGATGCCGGTGAATTTTTATCAGGTCAATTTTTCTGCATGGGTGAATTCAAGGACCTATTTCTACTTCTGGCGCACGTTTATGACAGGCGTTTTCTTTTTAGATTCCCGCACCACAATTAATCTGCAGCTAAAAAATAAAACTTTCAAGTCACGAATGCATAGGCTTAATCATCATAACATTGTATTGTTCGTATTCGGGCGGAATAAAAAATATATGAATATGATATTAGTTAACAGTAGTTGGCGAGACCACATAACTTCCGGAAAAAACTGAGTTATTTCTCTTCCTAGCGACAAATCAAGGCACATCTAGAGCGCGTCTTTTTCTTGAGTGCTGAATTTCCACACACTTATAAGAGAACTTGAGTCGAAATCTGATCTCGAAAGTAGAGAAATAAATAGGGGCATACGGTGATACTTGCGCTAGTATTAATCATGTGTGTGCGCGCTTATGTTCTTCCTTCTGCGGGGCTTATACGCAACGACCGGTATAATCATGAATTAGCCCGTAAACCATTTAGTTATTCGAATTCACCAGCCTCACCTACAAAACTATCGGGTAAGATCTAGTTTGAGAATTCCGACGCCTTGTCAAATTATGAATTCAGTTTCCTGTTCGATTGCATGGAATAGAGGAAACGAATAAATCCAGCGTCGCTACATAAATGAATAATTAACCCCCTCGGAAAGCGTCAAATTCAGCGTTGGCTTAAAGTTGAGTTCATCACCCGAAAGTAGGACATTCAGTGTGCGGTCCAAGTTTAAACCCGGGAGACTGCCTAAAATTTCAAACTTAAATGTGGACACATGAAATATGTACGGCACATCCTGTTTTAGAGATAGGTAGGCGGAACTGCTTCTCCGTTTAATACTTCACATCCATGAACAAAAAATATTTGTCAATTAAGGTCCCTCGAAGTAATCAAACTTTTTTCTTCCACTGTTTTTTTTAGACTATATCCGATGAGCTCAGAAGAAGATTAAAAATAAATAGTATAGATGAATTTGTGCATTACACAGTGCTTCTTGCTAAAAGGTTTTTAGTTCATTCAAACAGCAGGAAATTAGACACCAGGATCGGTAAATAGGATTGAGAAGTCAACCCCCCCCCCCGATGAGGGGTATCCTAACCTGAAAAAAAAAATGCCTGGGAAGCGCTGTCGGCATTTCTCGGTAAGGGCGTATCAGGCGATTAGCAATGAACCAATATCTTTTCAAAGAGAGAAGGCAAGGCCTGGGACGGTTGACTGCCTAGAACCGCACAGGAACATCATTACACCGAAATCAACAGTGACCAGATCATTATAGAAATGATCTAATATATGTTGATTTTGGGGATCAAGGATAAAAAATCTTTAGCTGAGTTTAGCTTAATAGTAAAAGAATGGCAGCGGATTTATGTATTAGCACATTTTCCGGATTTATTAGTTGTGATATGTATAAGGAGATGTGATTCTTTGTTTTATTAAATGGGGGGGAATTGGAGATTATAGCAGGTTATTATTAAACGTCGTACTGATTTATTGTGAATCGTTTTTTAAGATAGTTGCATTCCCCAAAAAAAAATTCCAAAAAGAAAAGCGTCGCTCACCTCCTCACATATTTTCACGATTTTGAACACCAAGCAATTCACCATAAGTTTTGCTTTACTGAACGGAAATTGAAAAATTTGTTCGTAATATAGCTGAGAAGGTGATCTATAAACTGCAATAAATTGTTTGAAATTTGTAAAAAAAATGAGTGAGTGATGAAGATTTAAAGCAGTTCTAAATGACTAAAACTGCCACTTAACCATCTATTCAAACACGTATATCATATCGAGGTTTCGTTGTGCCTCGCCTATACATATTTTCCACAGTCAGGACACCTGCTTTGGTCTTGTGATTGGCGTTAGATTTAGGTTTATGGATTAAGTCTTTTATCGTTAAAGTTATGTCAAATATTTCAATATCAATGTTATTTTATTTTTTTATAGATAAAATTGTTTTTTATATTAGTGGGTAAAATGAATTTCGGTTAAATGTTGTGTTGTAATGAGGCGGTCTTGACTGCGTTTAGAAAACGTTTTTAGAGCTTAACTTTTTGCGTTAAATAAAAAAATATGGCGGATAATGTAAATCATTATAAGAACGTTCTATATATTGGAATTTTTCCTTACAATATGCATTGCTACTATAGGTAGAATCCGGGGTAATCTCCAAAAATACCGTTAGGGCTTACAAAATGGCCGCCAGAAGAGTCACGTGATCCAGTTGATCCAAAACATGAATCGTGCAAATGGAAAACGCAGCCTTGAAGGCAAACTTTGACAAACAATCACAATTTGTTTGTATTTAATTTTTTGTTGATATAATGTTGTTATAAAAATAGGCAAACTTTGAGAAACAATCTTAGGTTGTTTTTAGTTAAAACAGTGTTTATAAAAAGTATTTTATTCAGAACAAACAAGTGGTCGACTAGGTGTATCAGAATTTTAGGCGGAATTTTTGACACCTGTTTTAAAAAACAAACAAACTGTGATTGTTTCTCAACAAAAAATTAAATGACCGTTCTAGATAAATTATTTATTATTATTATGATATTGAAAAACTGTTTTTGTACTTAATTATTATGCTTGTTTGTCAAAGTTTGCTTTAAATTTGCGTTTTCCGATTTCGTAATACGGCGATTCATGTTTTGGGTCAACCGGATCACGTGACTCTTCTGGCGGCCATGTTGTAAGCCCTAACGGTATTTTTGGAGATTACCGAATCAGGTTATTGCGCCTTTTTTTATATTTTATCATTATGGTGCGAATAAAAATGTCTATAGTCGTTTTTGTTGGTTTGTTTACGGTGGACGTTGTACTTTAATTCATTGTTACCATTTATTAAATAGACACCGAGAAAAGGTATTAACTTGTTGCTTTCTTTTTCATATGTGTAATTGATAGTGGGCTCAATTTTGTTTAATCTTTTAGTAAAATGTTTCAGTTAAACTCACTATAAAATCAGTGTTGGTATAATAGACATTGTTTCCCATTGGAACGTGAAATTAAATTTAAAAAAAATACCCCTGCTATAATCTGATGAATTATAAGGTAGATCCCAATTAATTACACATATAACATTTTGTGACACGATTGTGAATGTAACATCTAATCTGTTTGGATAGATTTTTTTCGTTCCACGTATCACCCCGATCATTGTTTCTTAACGTAAGGTTGAAGTCGCATAGATTTCTTACGATTTTCTCGATTTGATAAGGTGTTGCGATTCAAGTTCGTTGGTATTTACCGAACAAAAATAGAATGCTAACCGAGGAAAGCCGTTAAGTTACTTCGTAACGTAGTCGTTAATATGTAGTGACCAAATACGTTGTAGATTCCATCGCAAAGGACACAAGTACAAGGAACAGGATAGAAGTTCAATTCAACATTTCAGATTTTAACAAAAGACCTGTATTCCCTCTTCTTTTGCACCGCATGCCTTCTCGTCTCGGCTGTGCCGCCACCCGCGCATCTCTAACGTAATTGTGATCCTCGGTCTGTGCACACGTTCTTCTATTAATACTTTTTTGCCATGACTCATCTCGCACAGAGCTCGGTCATTTGCATACAGCTGTCGTCCGTGCGTCCGCGCATCTGCGCGTCCACCCTCTGTGACTTGTTTCTGAGGTGAGGCAATTATACACAATGTCAGGTATGGTTATAAAAAGCTAGTGATCTAGGAGAAATCAACTCTGATCTAAAAATACCTCAGCCGCCCCGTTGGCATTTCTGTTGACAACTTCTCAAACGATTAACAATCAATTAATATCTTCTCAATGAGACAGCGAAAATGAACCTCCTAGAACAGAACAGAACAATATTTACGTCCGGCAGCAGGAAAGCAACCGTCGGATATATTGTCAAAGATTTATTCCCGCCTGGTACGAACGCGTACTGAAGCGGCCATAACTCGCGCAGATAGCAGCAATCAAGGGGAAAACAAGGGTTTAGAATATGTAACTGATGTAGATCAGTTCCTCGTCGAAGTGTCGAGAAATATCAAAGGAACATGGGTTTTATTATACCTTGCCACAAGCGGAGAGGGAAAAAAGGGATTTATCACCGATGGAAGTTGCCAATTCTTTCTCGCTTATTCGAATCAACGAAGCGTCACAGAAAGCGGAGCGCAAATCAATCACGGATAGTAAAGGAGGAACTATGCTGATTCCACCGCCACAAATTACCACGCCTCTGCTGAACTACATTTAACGTCAAGACGCCCTCCGCTATCTCTGTCGATTTTCTCCCTTTCTATCTGATTATATATGTACAGGATGAAACGATAATATTGCCGTCCTAGAAAAAACGATTGGATTTCATTTCCGTTTGATAAATACCGGATTTCTTTTTTCTTGCAAACTATCTACTAGTTGGCTAGTTGTGTAGAAATCAAAAGAGCGATAGGAATATTATAGCCTGCCTGAAAATGACACAATTTTCAAAGAGCAGGATCGGAGATGCGCCTCTGTGCAACTCATACTTCCTACTTATCCAAGTTATGACAAGAGAGCTATTTCCAGCACCATCAAAATGCATAGCTGGATTGCCACGAATCACAGGGATAAGCCCAGGGTGATGAAAACAGATTCCAGCTACGGTTATGGACTTTAGTGTGGTTCCAAGTGAAGGCTATATCATTCCACCTCACATCTAAGAAGTCGGTTTGAAAGTCAACACCTAAGTGTACCTGGGTTTGCTAAAGCGTGTGATGATCCCCTTGTGCAATCAAGTGGCTGCTGACAGACCCTGGACGTGGCAGCAGGATTGGCGCCGGCTCGCAAGTCCAAACAGACCCATGCTTGGCTTCAGAAGGAGTGTTACGACTTTGTCCCCTGCTCTTACTGGCCTCCCTTCTCCCCCAACCTTAACCTGCTGGACTACTTCGTTTGATCATACGTCGAGAACATCACAAACAGGACCTCCCACAACGCTAAAACCAGCCTGATTGTCACCATTCCCGAGTATTCAACGAGTATTAGCCGAGTATAAGCCGACTTCCTGCTGACACTTGTGAAAAAGGTATACTCCTAGCTCCGGACCCGTATAGGGGCGGTGATTTAGGATGCAAGCGGCTACATTGAATAAATGCCAGCTCTACTACATAATCAAGTTACCTGAGTTGATCTTTTCGATAAAATTTTTAAAATGACGTGTAGTGTGTTTTTTAGGGCAACCCTTTTATTGTTCCACCCTGCATATATGGAATTTTACGTAAAGGAAAAAAAATCTATTTCTGTATGAAATATTAAATGGGTGAACTCAACGCATAGCAGTGAAAAAATAAATATTAAAAGAAAAAAAACCCCAAAATTTTAGCCTGATTCTATCGTAAATTTAGGACGTTTTTCATAAGATAATTAGTGTGGAATTTATGGTTTTTCGCATTCTTCTATTCAACAGCAAATCCCGACCAGCTTTCTCGTTTGCAAAGGCCCTATGTGGTTGTAATAACATTATAATAAATCTGGCCAAGTCCTTAGTTGTTCTTCTCCTGTTATCATATATATATTAGAAGGATTATCTGAACCTGGATTGATAAATATAATTCCCAGAACTGAACAAAAAAAAAAAAAAAACATTTTTATGTCTCTTCTTCAGAAGTAAAATCGTGATATCATAATACTAAAATGTCTGGAATCCATATTCTTCATTTTCTATTAACTTTATGAGATGATTTTGACTCTATAAATTTGTGCAGTATTTATATATATATATATATATATATATATATGCGTTTGTGTGTGTGCATATATATATATACGTTTGTGTGTGTGTGTGTATATATATATATATATATATATATATATATGGGGGGTCTTATGTATATATATATATATATATATATATATATATATATATATATATATATATATATATATATATATATACTAGGATTACAGCCCAACGTTGCCAGGGTGTTTGGAGGTGTATGTTCAGAGTTAGAAGAAAAAGTGGTAGTAGGAAGGCAGGCTTGAACCCGTACCGTAAAGGAGGAACAGAAATGGAAAAAAACGTGACTTCTGAGCTGTTACGATCACCGCAAAACGGAAGTTACGTAAGTTTAAATTAAGGCTAGAAAATCAGAAAGCAAGGATAACTTTCGAAAATATCGGCGAAAAAAAACGACCCCATCCCTATAGAAAAGAGCCCAGTTGAGAGTGTAGAAATTAATGTTTTTAGCAAATTCTTCGGTATTTGTCGTCTGAAGGGTCGAGTCCAAAACAATATTGATCTTCTGAAAATCCATCGCCTCTCTCTAAAGTTTTAGGCGGACATGCAAACATGCATACATACATTTATATATTAAATCGAAATCGGACTGCAAACATTTTTCCAAATCTCACTACCCTGTATATCAAATTTCGAGTCTGAAAACTGAAAATTTACAGAGTTATTTCGTAGGAAAATATAGACAGACACACACACAGACACTTTCACTTATATATATATATATATATATATATATATATATATGAGCAAACAGTTAATAAAATATGTTAAAAAACAATTTGAAATGAGTTAAAAACATATTTAGTCTGAAAAGGAAACACTAGACAAATGGATAGTCCTTAATCCGCGGAGTTTCGAAGAAATACTCTCCTTCTCATCAGAGGGTAGGAATTAGCAAAATGCGGGATCGGATTTTGCATGCAGATGTATTTGATGAAACAACAAGTAAGTCAAAGATCTTACTTGAAAACAAAATAAGTTAAGCAGAGGGAATATGGTAAAGAAAAAGGTGATTACACATGAATGGATAGTCTGGTGGAGGATAAAAAATCCAGTGACGGTAAAATCCAAATGTAAAACTTCAAAAAAGTTAAAAGAATTTCCATTTGTACAAGGAAAATCACAGGGAAATGCCGTAATTAGAAAAAGATGGTCCATAATAATCCAAAGGCAGAAATCCATGGAATAATTCACAAACATGTGTACAAGGAAAAAAAAATAATTTTAATAAAAGAAAAATCAGATTTGCTTTTCACTCTACTTCCGAGACATAACTATAAATAAAAAAAGATCTAGGAAGAAAAAGGAGAGAGAGAAAAAAAAAAGAAGAAAGAGAAAAATAAAAAATGATAAAGTTAAATATAAAATAAAGGGAAACAAAAGTCAAAGCGTCCCAGACAGGAAATGTTAAAGGCGCGAAAATATATATAGGGAAAAATAATATAGGTCAACTTCAATGTACAGGTTATCACTTAAAAAAATGTCAGCAAGAGTTATTAAACGACTCTAAAAGGACAATAAAATAAAATAAAATAAAAAATAAACAAGTCCAAAAAAAGGACAATAAAATAAAATAAAATAAAAAATAAACAAGTCCAAAAATCCATGTCCAAAATAAAAATACATAAAAAATAAAAATAAATAAATATATAAGAAATAAATAGAAAATAAAGAATAAATAAATAAATAAAAAATAAAATTTAATAAAAAATAAAATATAAAATATAATATATATATAATATATATATATATATATATATATATATATATATATATATATATATATATATATATATACTAGCATGGGTGCCCGGTCAACTTTTTTAAATTAGACCAATATTATGACCCCTTAACATTTATTGTGGTGGGCTTAAATCAAGTTATTAAGTTAGATCCATGTCCAAGGAATCTATATATAAAATTTTAAAGGTTTGACCCAAAATTGTCGGAGGAGTTTGGTAGTTATCAATGATTAAATCGTTGAACTTTGACCCCTTAACAGTCAAATTTCTGTCCGAAAACGAATCACATCGATTTTTCCAAATCTCAGTACTCTGAATATCAAATTTCGAGTCTGTAGACTAAAAATTGACAGAGTTATTGCGTAGGGAAATGTACACAGGAACACACATATACTCACACACACACACACACACACGTTCACTTTTATAAATATACAATAATTTAGGCCCGGCATTGCCCGGGTGTTTGGGGTTGTATGCTGAGAAAAAAAAAAAGCGGTCATTTTTTTTTTTTAATTTGACCCCTATTATGACCCCTTAACACTTATTGTTTTGGGCTTAAATCAAGTTATTAAGTTGAATCCATGTCCAAGTAACCTATATCTAAAATTTCCAGTGTTTAGACCAAAAATTGTCGGAGGAGTTTGGTAGAGTTCTCAAAAGTCAAATAGTTGAACATTGACCCCTTTAATCGCCAAATTTATGGACCAAGTCCGATCACATCGATTTTTCCCAATATCAGTACCCTGTATATCAAATTTCGAGTCTGTAGACTAAAAATTGATAGAATTATTGCGTAGGGAAATGTACACAGACACACACACACAGACCGACACTTTCACTTCTATAGAAATACTATCATTTCGGCCCGACGCTGCCCGGCTGTTTTGAGGTGTATGCTGAGAGAAAAAAAAACGACATATTTGTTTAATTTGCCTCCTATTATGACCCGTAAAAATTTATTGTTTTTGGCTCAAATAAAGTTATTAAGTAAGATACATGCCCAAGAAACCTATATCGAAAGTTTTAATTGTTTAGACCGAAAATTGTCGAAGGAGTTTAGTAGAGTTCTCAAAGGTTAAATCGCTAAACTTTGACCCCTTAATCGCCAAATTTCTAGCTAAAAACCGATCACATCGATTTTCCCAAATCTCAGTAACCTGTATATCAAATTTTGTATCTGTAGACTAAAAATTGACAGAGTTATTGCGTAGGGAAATATAAACAGACACACAGAGTAGCAGATACACAGATATCCTTATATATATATATATATATATATATATATATATATATATATATATATATATATATATATATATATATATATATATATATATACTAGCATGGGTGGCCGGCGTTTCCCGGGTGTTTTGAGGTGTATGCTAAGCAAAAAAAAAAAAAAAAAAAAAAAAAAAGATGGTCACTTTTTAAAAATTTGACACCTATTCTGACCCCTTAAAGTTTATTGTTTTAGGCTTAAATCAAGTTATTAACTAAGATCCATGCCAAGGACCCTATATCTAATTTTCACGTGTTTAGACCGAAAATTGTAGGAGGAGATTGGTAGAGTTCTCAAAAGTCAAATCGTTGACCTTTGACCCCTTACTAGCCAAATTTCTGTCCGAAAATAGATTACCTCGATTTTCCCAAATGTCAGTACCATGTATATCAAATTTCCAGTCTGTAGACTAAAAATTGACAGAGTTATTACGTAGGGAAATGTACACAGACACACTAAAAGACACTTTCACTTTTATATATATATATATATATATATATATATATATATATATATATATATATATATATAGTCATCCGCATTCAGTACTGTTTTGCAGCTCATCGGTGCGTCTAGACAAGCAACTACCTCGCAAAATATATATACTAACAAAAGTATCCGTCGTTTACTGGGTTCAAAAACAGCCTACAGAAAATGGACTCTGATTTATTAAAGTATGATAGGTTATGAAAAGGAAGGGTTGTAAAGAGATAGCTTCGAATTTGAGGGTATCAAAACCAAAGCAAAATATGAGGAAAGTAAAAATAAAATAGATAAACCCCATAATTTATCATATCATACCTGTTCACACTGAAACACATCACAATATTCTGTGGATCTATATTAAAACACCTTGTTAAACTTTGTGGCATATTTCCATTCTATGGAGGTCAGGTGCGAACGAACACCCATAATTTTATTATACAGTATTTCTTCAAACAGAAACATGATTATCAAAGTATACTTACGCAGATAGATATGAACAGTCTTTATTAAAGTGTGTGCGTATTTCCATTCTATGGAGGCCACGCGCGAATGCAAACCCAACAATTTTATTATACCATCCCTATTTAATTTAAAACATACTTATCAAAGTATTATTATGTACATCTATATCAAAAACATTTGTAAACTCTTTTTATTTTAATTTTTTATTTCCATACTTTGTGGACCAGGCGCGAACGCAGACCCCACAATTTTAATGAACCACTGTTCTGGCAGATCAAACATAACCATTCCTGTGTCTCGACAAATCTATTATTTTATGTAATCAGCTTTTTTTAAAAATAGTCAACCATATAGGAGCCTATTCCCGACCAGACGCACACACATACACATACATACACACACACATACATTCAGCTTTATATATATATATATATATATATATATATATATATATATATATATATATATATGTGTGTGTGTGTGTGTGTGTATTACAAAGAAAGCTATAGAGAAAAGAGAGATAGAGGAGATACTTGACAAGAGACTGTGTATATTTTGATATAGCCAGATATTACTATAGCCATAGATAGATGTGTATGCAGATAATATGGAGATTGAAATAAAAGAGAGAAAATCGTGAAGTCGATCTCTTAATTTAAGCTTAATAAGAAATTCGGTGTGGATTGCGTCCGCCTGAATTGTCTTCATTCCTCTTCATCAGTCAACCGACATTGGAAAAGAAAGGAGCGAGGGTTCTACTATCAATCTTGGCCGATGTAATCGAACTTTTCAAGGCGGCTGATTTTGTACTCGTTCACATCGTCCCGTACGAAAATATACGAACTCTGTGCCCTTTCTCCGCTTCGCCGTTTTTACTCCAGTGGGTTCCTTAATCTCTAGAGAGTGTGAAAGTTATTTGGCCATGATCTTTCAATTCGAACACAACAAGACTTAAACCCGGTACTTCAACGAAATAAGACAAGAGACAAGCACTTATGGCTTGTGCATTATTCTCCTCTTATATGATGCATCCATGTTTGGTCCTATATTGTCGAGCGGATATCGTTACATATATATATATATATATATATATATATATATATATATATATATATATATATATATATATATATATATATGAGATTTGTTGTTTCCGCTTTTAGCGATATTAACAACTTCAAAACGCTGTTATTTTTAATCTTTCCGCTACCTTAGCTGTTTTTAAAGAGCTATAAGTGCTTTTGTTATTCATATATATATATATATATATATATATATATATATATATATATATATATATATATATATATATACAGGGTGTTTCAAAAGTCTTGGGAACATTACAAATGCGTATATCTCATGAACTATTCCAGGTAGAAAAATGAAACTGGTGTCATTTTAAAGCTTGCTTAATCAAGTTTTTGGTCATACTAATGATTTTTGTCTTATCTTTCCATGTGCAGTAATGGCGTTCTCTAAACAAGACAAGGCGTTTTGCGTCCTCCAATTTGCAAAGACTGAATCGTGGACATGTGTTCAGCGTGCATTTCGCAGGAAATTTAAAAAAGAAGTCCCTGAAAGGAAACCCATTGTCAGATGGCATGCTAAATTTGTGAAAGATGGGTGTTTGTGCCCAAGTAAGCGAACAGGTCGCCCTTCAACTTCAGAAGATGCAGTTGAGCAAGTCCGGAAGCCTTTCAGCAGAGCCCCCGTAAATCAGTGAGAAGAGCCAGCAGGGAACTTCAGCTTGCTCCAGCAACTGTCTGGCGTGTCTTAAGGAAACGACTGCAAATGGTACCTTACAAGCTCAAGTTGGTCCAAAAGTTGAAGGACACTGATAAGCCACTTCGCCGTGACTTTTGCATTGCAATGCAAGAGAAGTTGGAAGATAACGGCTTTGATGACCGGCTTGTTTTTAGCGATGAGGCGACCTTCTATCTGAATGGCAAAGTTAACAAGCATAGCACTCGCATATGGGGTACTGAGTGTGACTTTTTCCTTTGGGGCTTTGTCAAGCAACAAGTCTATGTGCCGCCCCTTCCAAGAGATATTGACGAACTAAAGGCTCGAATAACGGCAGTTGTGGGAACCATTGACGTCAAGATGCTGGAACGCGTTTGGCAGGAAATGGACTATCGACTAGATGTCTGCCGTGTGACGAATGGTGCTCATATTGAGCAAGTTTGAAGATTCCCCACAAAACTTGAAACTTTAACCTTTCCAACGGTACCAATTTCATTTTTTAACTCCTAATAGTTTTTGAGTTATTAAAAATCTTTATGTTCCCAAGACTTTTGAAACACCCTGTATATATATATATATATATATATATATATATATATATATATATATATATATATATATTTGTAGTCATCGACATACAGTCCTGTTCCGTTGTATCACAACTCATCATGTGCCGATAGACTAGCACCTCTCCTAAGCCGAGGATTGAACCTAGAACCATCGCGTTGACAGTCAGCAGTTCTATAGATCGACCCACGGGAGCGACGCCAGTAACTTATCTCGCAAAATGTCTATGTAAACAGACATTTGTCCACCACTTATTTATATATATATATATATATATATATATATATATATATATATATATATATGTGTGTGTGTGTGTGTGTGTGTGTGTGTGTGTAGGAAGAGATCGCGCTTATTTTTCATGGGACGTAATTATTTATTTTGAATATTAAATATTATTTTACGTGCATAAGGTATACGTATGGATATTACAGAGCATATATTCTATAAGTAACAAACGTTTATACTCCAAATTACAAGATCTTGACCATCTTAAAAGTTACACCTTTTATTCAGTTGACACCTACGATTCTTGAGAGTACCTGTTTCGTAGCACAAAACTATTCACTTAATTATTATATCAATCAATGAATCTATTTTACCTTAAATTTATCAGAAGAAATATCAACCAAACGGAAATAAAATATGTGTGAACGTGATTAAAAATTCCGAAAACTGGAAGCTTATTTAAATATAATAACCTAAGTTCAAAATGGCGTAATGTGAGCTAGCTAAAAGCTATTTGCAGCTTCTGTTCCAATTTTTTCAATTTTTTAATCATGTCAAAACGTATTTGATTTGCTTTTTGGTGGATTGATTGTTGCTATTTCTTCTGATGAGTAAGGGTAAAATAAGTTCACTGATTGATATAAAAATTAAGTGAATGATTTTGTACGACGAAACAGATACTGCCAAGAATTGTTGGTGTCAATTGAATTAAAGTATAAATTGTAAAATGGTCAACATCATGAAATTTGCAATATACACTTTTGTCATTAATTCATCACACACACATATATGTATATATATATATATATATATATATATACATACATATATATTATAACTTCACAATAACAAAGACGGCCATGTATCACAGCATGTCTTTTATTATACGACTAGCGAGGGGTACCCGGCGTTGCCCAGGTGTTTTTCGGGGTATGTGAAAAAACCCGAAAATGTGGGGGAAAAAAAACGAAGCCTTCACCACGCGCAGTTGGAAAATAGTAAAGTGTTAAAAAACAACAGGTGCGCGTTTTTGATTGACGTGACGGCGATAGGTATTCAGCAGTAAGCATTTTGTGCGGAACAGTTTTGAATGAGGTGAATAAATCGGTTTGTTTGTTTTAAAAAAACCCGCTCCCTGTTTATTAGGAGGAGCGAAATGAAAGCTACAGTCTGATATGACGAAGTCGACATTGAACAAACGTTACTTAGCTCTCTTGAGACAACTGGCTTTCGGCCTATTATTAGAGTCGAGTTTCGCTTTTTTTTATACCCAAAACCGAATGTAACGCGTGCCGATACGGGAAATGTGGAATAATTAACATTTGAAAGTCAATAAAAATTAAATAGACAGGCAAGCTCCGTGGATAACTCTGAGATATTACAATTTATAGATGATATAAACAGTTTTAAGAAGTTGTGAACCGAGCAAGCGCTTCTCTGAAAGAAAACTTTTGTGGACATCGAGGAAAAGCGTACATACATACATACATACATACATACATACATACATACATTTTCGCTTTTATATATATAGACTAGCGGGGGGGGGTACCCGGCGTTGCCCGGGTGTTTGTAGGTGTGTGTATGGCTTAAATATTATAAAAAAGACGATGTAAAAAAAAAATCCAAAACCAAAACGGAAAAAAATGGCATAAATAAACCTGTGTATGGGGGGGGGGTAAACTAAAGAATAAGCGAAGTAATAAAAAAACGTTTGGTCGGGAGGAGGGATTGAACCCGGAAGCTTTGACGCGGAAACCAATGCCAACTACTTAACGGTCTCGACCACGAGTGAGAATAATTGATTAACTTGTTAAGTTAAAGCTTATAAAGCTAAAAGAGGTTTGATTGACAGGACGACGCTAAATGAGGTCATCGCGCGATCGTTATTTTTAGTTTTTACTTCACCCCAGATAATGGTGGGAATGGGGGGAAAGCAGAGCAAAAGCCGAGAACCCAAGGTTTTCCACTTTATTTATACTAAAATGCAGGACGAACCGGGCACAAAGCGAAATAGCGCGAATCTCATAAAAGTCGACGTAAATAAATCTAGAGACGACCCGCGTTCCCAAATCCTACATATTATGATATAGGACCCATATAAACAGTTTTAAGCGATAGTAACGAACCCGGGAGCGTGTGCTCGAAAAGCCTTTTGAAGACATACACGAAATGGTCACACACATTTTGCCTTATATATATATATATATATATATATATAGATAGATTTATCTCTTGTATGTAACACTTATTTCCTGACCGTTCTGACAAGCTTTAACTGTATCTTGCTGAAAAAAATATTGTAAAATGGCTAATCTTCAGATAATAAATAAAAAGGTAATACATATATAAAAGCACACACTATTTGTTATTTACAAACAGTAGAACTTACTTCACCGTCTTTTAATTTTACTGTTTTCATCGAATTTAATTTTTGTTCGAGGATGTCCAATTTAAGGAGGGGCGTTATGCAGTATCAAAAATCATCCGTGCAAATATATATAGAACACAGATAATAGCAAGAGCTTCTTTCTCTCGTTTTTTTAATACTGCTTCTCTAACGGAAGCAGGAGTTTTGAAGTATGTGGCGTAGGTTTTCACTTCCGTTCAGCATTTTATTTAATATACAAGCTCCTATTTTTACGATATCGCATCGCTAACGACTATGATATCTAGTTTTTTATCATAGTGAGAGAGGAATAGATCTGACATGAGTTTTTTTTAAATTTTATAAAATGTCGGCTGTATTTGCGTGCCATTCCCATACTCTGCTATTTATCTGTGGCTCGTTCAGTGAGGCCCGAAGGCTGTGCATATTAGAGATTGCATGTTGTGTACTAGTTTGCTAACACAAATTTTTAGTTCTCTTATAAAATATTTAGTAAATCATCTCGTATTTGCTCATTTTTTATTGCTGAAACAAATGTTTAGTTCTGTAATTGTTTGGGAGCCGGCATACCGTTTGTAGATGTGATCCTTTCCGACTTCAGTCTTTACTGTTTTTGTCGATGACGTGCCGCAAGTATTTTAGTTCCGCCATGAAGAAATCGTATTTTCCTTCTTTTATTTTGAAACATAACTACTATATTAAAGAGAATTTTCGTGGGCATGTTCGCTAGATTTCTTTGATTTTCAGTGAATTTTGTTTTTCTGTATATTTTAACTGGTAAATCCTGTTTTCACTTTTAGAAATCTTTTTTCTTTTTTTGCGTACTAGAGCATTGATTTTGCAATGTTCTTGAATGATGCATTATGATAGTGACAGTTTGGGCACACTTTTAAATTTAGTCAAAACTTCGCGTTGAATTGCAGAGTCTTTTGCCGATAACAATCCTTGTATAAATATTAGGCATTTAAAATCGTCAACACACGGTTAATTTTCTTTAAAATTGTCGAAATATTTGTTGACTATTAATTCAAATGTTATGTAGTTCCCGTAATATTTCTTAGGGAAATACACGCCTTTCAACTTGCTGCGAAATAGTGAGGTTTGGGGGCTGAAAAATTCTTATTGGTGTTTTTTGGCTTCAGAAAAGGTTAAGTAACATGTTTTTGTGGTTCTATGGATCCCAGTTTTCAAAGCAATAAACGTTCCTGTTCTGAATCTGGCCAATCAGCACAATCAATGTTATACAGGTCATCATACCTTCTAATATATGAAGCGAATGCCGTGTCTTCGTACGTGGAGTAAATAAATTATCAGTAGCGTTCCTGGCAGTGTCTTGTTATTATAACACGTTTCGTTTCGCAACTTGGGATTTATTTGTTAGAGTTTTTTTAGTACTGACTGTTTTCTATCGTTTTTTCCGATAGCAGCTTTTTTTCGTTTTCTCTTGTTTCGATTCATATTTCCACAGCTGTGCAATATTGATTTTAAGTTCTCCATCGTTTATTATTTTACTCTTTCAGTAAGTAAAAAAAAAATTAATATGGTTTTCAAAACGAAAAAAAAAAAAAAATTTCTGATTTTCAAAGTAACTCGTATTCTGAAATATTAACGCGTCGTTGATCTTCAAGAGGAATGAAAAATATCCCACCTCTCACCTAATTAAACCCTGTGTTTTCACCATGGCAGACAAAAAGTAAAAATCAAGTTCCTATTGTCAAAACATGTAATTTTTTTGAGAGAGAAAAGTAGCAAAACAGCAATCGATAAGTAACAACAGAAAATCACGTAGGACCTATTTATTTTTTTTTACTTGTAAATCAGTCTTTTATTCTATTAATGGGGGAAAAGCAGAGCAAAAGCCGTGAACCCAACGTTTTCCACTGTATTTATACTAAAATGCAGGACGAACCGGACACAAAGCGAAATAGCGCGAATTTCATAAAAGTCGACGTAAATAAATCTAGAGACGACCCGCGTTCCCAAATCCTACATATTATGATATAGGACCCATATAAACAGTTTTAAGCGATAGTAAGTGAATGTAGACTCACCCTCAACCGGTATTATATTGACGTATTAAAAATCGCCATTAAAGAGAGCTGGCATGATTTCCGGCGAAATTAGTCAGTATTTTTCATATATATATATATATATATATATATATATATATATATATATTATGTCAGGTCATGTCATATGCTACTGGTACCATGTAACCCAGTACTACCTGCCTCATGGTCGGGTTACCGGCGACTAAACTGGTTCCCCCACCAGACTTGTTTGGTGAGGAGGGCGGCTAGTCTCCCTGAAGGATTAAAAACAAGACCTTCCAAAGGGCGAATTAACTCTTTTTATGGGTCAACGGCCAATTAGCACCGTGTATATTTGTGTGTGTGTGTGTGTGTGTGTGTGTATGTATATTGGGGTGGAGAGGGCTCCTGTAAGCCGTGGTGAAGGCAACCTTTCTAGGAGAAGCAAATCTCTGATTTAAAAAACCATGAAGCGGAAGACCAGTACCCGCATTAATATGGTCTGCAGTTTAATTTGTTGCTGGCTATCTTGCTCTTGCTTGTTGCTGGATCTCAACATTTTGAACCGAGAGAGAGACTTAGCTGTCGTACAAAGCTAAGACTCCGTAACATCATCTTTGTATAGATACTCCCTCAGGTATTTGGGCTCATAGATTTTAAATGTCTGAGGGAGTGGTACTCGTCTGACAAGACGTTGCAATCATCATATATATATATATATATATATAGATTTAAAATGTTTCATTGGATTTTAGGGAAAATTTATGACCCCATTTAAAAAAAAAAAAACGCTGTGTTTACCCAGAAAAAATTTAAGCGTTTTGGTCAATTTTTATATTTTTTTCCGGGGGCCTGATCTTTGCAACAATACCAAGCTTGTTATTGCTTGATTCGTCTGTCAAAAGCTTTTTTTAGACATACACACGTATTTTTCATTTATAACTTTGAATCCGTTGAACAAACGTATTATCTTTGTTATTTATTTATTTCCTTAGAGGTTCATAAAAAGTATTTCAGAATCTTTGAGTAGATTTCAGCGTAAATTAAATGGTTGTTTTGTGGTCCTAAAACGTTCAGTCATCTAGCTTTAGGGTACCGACTTTTAAATAATTGGTAGTTTGAATATTTGTAATATTATCTTGCTCGTTCTAATACTTGGTCGCAAGGTCGGTGTTGTCGAGGTTACTTCTTTTAATATCATGTTGTTAGTTTATATATCTTATCGACAGTTGTTGGCCTAAGAAAAGGGTTAGGGTTAGGGTTGAGACTTGAACAATGGGTTTAGGTAGAAAAAATATATTGTACAAGAAATGAATACAAACAGAAGATTTCAGGATTTTCTAACTGTTAGACAGTTTTTAATTTCGCGTTAGGTCGCGATAATTCAGTATTTACTTTTTCCCCACCGCAAGGGGATGTGACACAAAGATAAAATATGGGAAAATGGGATAACACCCACAAAGTAGAAGCACTCTGACTCTGCAAAAATAAGTTTGAATAGCACGGTCGGTATTCGCCGGTGAAGGCGCTTCAGACAACAAGCGATAAACTTGCTCCCCTCCGAAGGCTGTGAAGTAAAGCGTAGAAATTTGTAACTTCTATGACTCTCAAGTACGCAAGTATCAGTCCAGCAGCAAAAAGGCCACCGAAATGGCCTAGTTTCTGGCGAACTGATTGTCGAACATTTCACCATGAGAGTAAAAATCTTGGATTTTATAAAGATTAAACGAATCCCTTGCAAGTTAATGAGTGACTTAAACATTAATAGAAATGAGTATAAAATAATATTTTAAATTAATGTTGTTTTTATTGTTGTCTAATAATTATGGGAGCAATAATGTAAGGCTGATATATATTCTTAAATAGATACATCAACGCTATTCTTTAGATACTGAAATTTTGGAAATATGTATTAATTGTATTATATAATAGACTAATGGATATATCTACTTACTATCAATTCGATGGTTATTGGGTGCGGGTGTAGCCACAGGGGAGAGCGAAAAATTGTGTCCGTGGAAGATTACATAAGTCTTCCATTTCTAGAGTCGAACATTCTTTCAATTGTTATCGCCTCCTACTTTTCAAGGATAATGCAAAGCTCTTTGTAAGTAAACAAATAGGGGTACTGTGTGTGTAACGGTTACTGTTTGTATAAATCACAATTAGAGATCATTGTAGGCGGCACGTGTTCCAGTGGCCTGGTAAATAGAGTTACTGACTATCAACTCGATAATTATTGGTTGTAATGGGTGCTAGTATAGCCACACTGAAATCTGCTCTCTGTGAATTATATATATATGAAGATGGCTGTGTTATATATATATATATATATATATATATATATATATATATATATATATATATATATATATATCCTGTCCTGTTTATTATTTATTATCATATCGTTTACTATTATGTTTATTACTAAAGGTTTCTGTTCCGTTTTTAATTCTTTTTACGGTTGCTTTTACTTTTACGGGTCGGTGTGTTTTATCAACGTTTTTATTTATATATATATATATATATATATATTTATATGTATATATATATATATATATATATATATATATATGTGTGTGTGTGTGTGTGTTTGTGTGTGTCTGAGTATGCTCTTACGTATGTTACATGCAGTTCACTGTTATATGCGTGTGTGGGTGTGTGTTCTTGTCCTTATACCGTTACTTGCCTTGAAAGTTTTCGAGACGTGTACGTGCCATGTATAATGCGTACATACCTGGTTGCCTTGGCTAGCGGATGATATCTTCTGGTCGCTGGTTTGCCATCTCGTTGGGGAGTGGTCACTGCAGACAGATTTATTAATGACAAAAAGGTAGACTGAAGCTTCAATCTTTTATTTCAAGGCAAGCCTATCATCACGGACCCTGGTTTTCGGAGAGCCAAATCTCCGATCTGCATTCTCTGCTGCTTAAAACCAACTCTCAGCCCATGTGGTCGTCAAGCGGAAGCCTACGACCACAATTCTCGTGTCACCCCTTAATTTCCGGTGCATTCTCTATAGGTTAATACCTGTCAAACCAAATTTTTGTGACCCTGCCCACTCTTTGATATGAAATGAAAATATACTTACATAACTTTCTATTTCTAAAACTACCTATAAAGCAATTAATCTGGGATTCCCAACACTACATATATATATATATATATATATATATATATATATTCAGAAGAATATATTATTATTTCAACACCCAGAAAACGTGGCAACTCAGAAGAGATGAAAGCAAACAAACAAGAAGTCTAAGACTCAAGTTTCGCCTTGATTTGGGCTCTTCAGTTATACACATCGGCACTCGGGATTTGATGCCCGAACCTTTTGCATGCTAGACGAGCACTCTACCAACCGTGCAAATACGGCACACACACAATAATGCCTATTAACTAACACAGGTCAAGTAATCCGTAGCATAAATCTAACAGTATAATGAACGTACCTCATACCGAACAAGGGACCGGATGATCCAACCAGCTAAAACCCAATCCGACGTCTCACAAGTAGAGATGTTATACTGTTGTTATCACGATACTTGTGAGCTGCGACGTCGGCTGGCTGTGAAAATAATCATATATATATATATATATATATATATATATATATATATATATATATATATATATATATGGAGAGAGAGAGAGAGAGAGAGAGAGAGAGAGAGAGAGAGAGAGTCCGAAAAAAGCTGACGGAGGATATTTGATTAACTTTCTCAATATTTAAGTTATGCTTACCAATTGTCATATGTAGGTAAATAAGCCTCTCCGGGAATGTTTGGGATATAGTATGATATCATGATCTCCTTATTCTAATTTTATTTACATAACTTAATCTAAGGTATGTTTTTCACAAGGTCTAACTTTAGTTATGGAAAATGATTTTACTGAAATCATGTTCACACTCTTGTGCTCTCTGCAGGGCATTGTCCAGCACCTCACTTTATGTTTCAGGACTTATGGCTATAATTTTCTCCTCTAAATTGTTTTAATGGCATTTATTGTTGCTGGTTTGTTTGCGTATACCCGCTCTTTGAGGTAACCACAAAGAAAGTAATATGCACAGGTAGAAATCTAGCGAGCGGGGTGGCCAATTCATCTCACAGCCATGAAAAAATTATTCGGTTTTTAAATTGAAAATCACTTTACTTAATATTGAATTAGCTCTAGGATATTTAACTATCGAGCTTATTATATATCTAAATTACAACGAGCATTTCCTGTATTTTAATTAAACTAGTAATTTCACTGTTACATTAAAATACACTTAGCTCTTTAGACTATTATTCTAATCTCCTTTAAATTATATATATATATATATATATTCATATTCATATGTGTGTGTATGTATGTGTATGGGTGTGCGTTTGTGTGTGTGTGTTTGTGTGTGTGTTTGTGTGTGGTAATATATGTGCACAAAGAGTACATTTCCTCTTGATTTACAATACTTTAAACTCCTTCCTTCCCTTTTTTATCCTATTGTTATTTCGGCTAAAATGCCTCCTCGTGTTTTTCAGGGCGTAAAATGGAGATAAGTTTTAAAATGCTTATATTTACAGCAAGAACCAAGAGAAAAGCACAACAATTCCAACAACAATGGCGGCAATACGACTTTCTTTCTTATTTGCACATGTCGATCAAGTGTTCGGGCATTGGAATGAAATTCGAGAGGCTTTCAAGTGTCTTAGTTGCGCTTGACGATTCTAATGAATGTTGTTTTGAGAAAGAAACGATATTTTCTATTCTATAATGTCTAACTCATCCATAATATACACATACATATCTACATCTATGTATATCTCTCTCGCTCTCTCTCTCTCTCTCTCTCTCTCTCTCTCTCTATATATATATATATATATATATATATATATATATATACTTTGTTACTCTTTTATATATATTTTTTAATTGTTCAGATCCTCTAGAGTAACCCTTCCAAGATCGTCATGAGTCGTTACACTACGGAGGAGCGGATATTTATCGTAGAGTGGCATTTTCGGTTGAATGGGTCAATATCTGAAACTCAAAGAGAATTTCGACGAAATTTCAACACAAGAAATTCCCCTACTCCCAATGCAGTAAAAGCTATGGTGGCTCGATTTCATGGGCCAGGGTCTGTATGTGACCTCCCTAAATCTGGTAGACCCCGTACGGCAAGAAGTTATGAGAATCGTCAGAGATTTGCATTTGCATTTATATTACAAAATGGCTGATAATTCCTCCAAAACATCTGCCCTTGATAGAGGAGAGATCAAAACTTGCTAATATCATTTCAAATGATCTGAAATAGCAGCAAGGGAGACTTGATTCCAGACATTTTTGATTATTCTCAATGCTTGTCTATAGATTTGATGAAATTAATATCTGTTAAAAATATTAGTTGAAATAAATAGATATGATTAAAAATATGTATTTCAATAAATGATCAATTGAAATATAGAACTGATAAAACATATATTTTTTCAATCTATCTATCTATATATCTATAAAAGTGAAAATATCTGTGTGTGTGTGTGTGTGTGTCTGTTGTTCTTTGTTGACTTCCCTACCGAATAACTGTCGATTTTCGGTCTACATACCGGAAATTTGACATAAGGGGTACTGGGATTTGGGAAGATCTTTTAATTGGGTGTAAGTCAGATATTTGGCTGTCAAGGGGTCAAAGTTCAACGAGTTGTCCTTGGAGAACTCTACCAAACTCCTTTGCCAATTTCTGGGTCTAAACACTTAAAACTTTTAGATATAGGTTACTTGCACAGTGATCTTACTTTATAATTTTATTTGAGCCCAAAACAATAAATGTTAAGGTGTCAAAATTTGAGTCAATTTTTAAAAAATTGGATCTCTGCGGTTTCTACCAAATTACTCAGCCAAATTTTTGCTTAAACATTTGAAATTTTACATAAAAGGCATTCGAACATAGGGCAAGCTTTTGAATAGTTTTTAATTTTTTTTGCTGGATATTTGACTTCGTAAGGTCAAAGTTCAAAAGATTGGACCTTTGCGGTTTCTAGCAAACTATTAGGCCAATTTTTGGGTTTAAACAGTTGAAATTTTACATAAAGGATATTCAGACTTTCAGCAAGTGTTTTATCAGTTTTGGTACGAAAATTTGGCTGCCAAAAGGTCAAGATTGAAAGAGTTGACCTTTCAGACTCTACCAAACTCCTCCGTTAGCTTTTCGTCTAAACACTTGACATTTTAGGTGTTGGTTACTTGGATATGGGTCAGACATTTTAATTTGATTTGAGCCCAAAACAATAAATGTTGAAGGATCAAAATTTGGGTCAAATTAAAAGAAAATTTGACCTCTGCGATCTCTAGCAACTTTTTTCTATGGTAGTTTAGGAAGCCTGTTATATAGAAAAACATTACCATACATATGCACACTTTTTAATATATACATATAAAGTTATTAACAGTACAAAGGGCCCGAACAAATCCGGGCTGAACTGCTAGTATAATAATAAATGTTATATATATATATATATATATATATATATATATACATATATATATATCAATCGAAATATAGAAATGATTAAGCATATATTTATGTCTATGAAATAATATATATTAAATAGAGTAATTGAAAAACATTGAACATATATTTTTTCAAAAACATTAATATATATCAAATAGATCAATTGAAATATAAAAATGTTTAAACATATATTTATTTATTCTTTAAATGATTGGAAATTCTTATTGAGACAAATTATTTGTAGTATCTACATTTCGAAACGCCGTGGACATCAACTGGATGATTATTGTTATAGTCCGCAATAATTAAATTGATAAATTAAGAATAATTTAAAACGTTTGGAATCAAGCCTGCTCTTGCTATTTTTTTCAGAGCATTTGAAATAATATTAACAAGTTTTAACTATATCTAAAATTTCTAGAGTTTAGGCTAAAATTAGCGAGGGAGTTTTGTAAAGTCTGCAAAGGTCAATTGCGTCAGCTTTGACCACTTGACTGCTACATTTACGCCCAAAACCTAATTAAAAAGCTTGCTGCATGTCTGATATAACCTTTATGTAAAATTTCAAATGTTTAGAAACGAAACTAGCTGAATAATTTGCTAGAGACTGCAGAGGTCACTTTTTAAAACTTTGACCAATATTTTGATCACTTAACATATATTGTTTTGGACTCAAATAAAATTAAAATGTTTTATTCATGTCCAAGTAACCTACATCTAAAATTTTAAGCGTTTAGGCCCAAAATTGGCGGATGAGTTTGGTAGTGTTTTCAAAAGTCATATTGTTGAACTCTGACCCCTTCACAGCCAAATTTCTGGCCGAAAACCGATTTAAACGATTTTCCCAAATCTCAGTACCTCGTATGTCAAATCCTGAGTCTGTAAGACCGAAAATTGACAGAGTTATTTGGTAGGAAAATCTTCACAGGCAGGCAAAAATACAGAAATGTTCACTTTTATAGATATACTAGCATGGGTGCCCGGCGTTTCCCAGGTGTTTGGAGGTGTATGCTGAGCAAAAAAGAAAAAAAAAGGTCAATTTTTTAAAATTTAACCCCTATTATGACCCCTTAAAACTTATTTTTTTGGGCTCAACTTGAGTTATTAAGTTAGATCTATGTCCAAGGAACCTATATCAAAAATTGTCGGAGGAGTTTGGTAGAGTTCTCAAAGGTCAAATCGGTGAACTGTGACCCCTTAACAGCCAAATTTCTGGCCGAAACCCAATCACATCGATTTTCCAAAATGCCAGTACCCTGTATATCAAATTTCGAGTCTCTAAACTAAAAATTGACAGATTTAGTGCGAAGGATTATTGTACACAGACACGAAGACAAACAGACACACAGACACGTTCACTTTTATAGATATATAGACAAGCAGTTCAGTCCGACTTTGCTCGGGTCGTATGTATTGTTAATAACTTTAGATGCATATGTAATATATTAAAATGTGTGCATATGTATAGTAATGCCTTTCTATATAATAGGCTTCCTAAACTATTATATATTTATCTATTTTTAGACGACATTATTGATTTGCTTAGAATCATTTCATATTCTGCGTTTTGTGTTAATCATATATTTACATATTTCATTTACTGTCAAATCTCGGCACTGAAAGAGACTGATTGTAAACATGGATTTTAGATGTTGAATTCTTGGAAGCTCGGATATTTCCTTAAATCATATTTTCTTTTGTCCCATATATATATATATATATATATATATATATATATATATATATATATATATATATATATATATATATTGGCTAACTAAAATTTCAATAGAAGATGCGCATATAAAAACGACAAACAACCACAGAATTCGCGCATAAGCCTGAAGAATCCTAGAGTAGATGAAACGCGGAATATTCAGTGTAGCTTTATCGCCATATACATTTTATAACTTTATATATATATATATATATATATATATATATATATATATATATATATAAATGTTTATTTTAGAAGTATTTTTAACTTTAATATGTAATGGTTTCATTAATTGGGCTGAAACTGTTAGGATAAAAACATAATCCCTGTTATATATATATATATATATATATATATATATATATATATATATATATATATATATATATATATATATATATATATATATATATAGACATTTCACCGTTCGGGAAACTTATAACCAAAATGGACTGGGAAAATCCTTTTATACATTCTGAACACATATTAAATATATTTTAATTATTTTACACTTTGAATAATTTCTGAAGAGGACGATACACAGATCGTCTGAAACGCGTAAAAAACTATATCAATGATTTCAAAACATTATTACAATGATCTTAATAATATGCCTTTTTATATGAATAATCAAAACACGGAATAATAAAATAATGTTAAAAAATATATAGCAATTTTGGTGGCCTTTCTTATTTAAATATATCTATATATCTATATATCTATCTATATATATATATATATATATATATATATATATATATATATACTTTCTATTTTTAAATACAAATATGAATTTAAACATATTTGTGTTATAAAGATTCATAATGTTTATGAAAGCAGTAACAAGGAAACAAGTAAATATATATGTTCATATCACCAGAATTTTAAAAAAAATATTTTAACATAAATAATATTTGACTTTTGATAAAGTTTTATTTTTATGTTTTAAACCGAAAATTTGAACATATATGCATATATATATATATATATATATATATATATATATATATATATATATATATAATGATTATATCCATTAATAACTCTTGTATTAACATTTCTTGGTTTTCAAAGATTTTCAATTTTTAAATTACGAAATCTTTTCTTAGATGTGAACCACATTACTCCTTTTACTTCCCACTCGACCTAGCGTATACACATCGAATTTTAAAGTCTACTATAATCTTCTGCAAAACCAGGTGTCATTTCTCTCTCTCTCTCTCTCTCTCTCTTTCTCTTTCTTTCTCTTTATGAGGGTTCCAGCCTTCCTGGGGTTAATATCACCAGAATATGAAGAGAAAAAAAAACAGCAACATTTAATACAGACCGTGTTCTACGTGTGTAAAAAGTGTGTTTCTCTACCCAAAAATTATAACATTATATAACAAAAAATGATTTTTTTCATTTAATATAAATTTTCTTGACATTTCTTGGTTTTAAAGATTTTCAATTTTAAATACACACACACACTCACACACACAAACACACACACACACGCATATATATGCGCGCGTGTGTGTATGTGTGTGTGTGTGTGTGTATCTGTCTATATATACTTTCTATTTCCAGATGTTGCTGAAGAGTTTGAGCACTGGAATGAGACACGATGACTTCAAGTGTTTTAGTTGCGCCAGCCGATTTCAATGAATGTTATTTCGAGAAAATAAATCTATTGTAACGTGTGATTTTGTGACGTTGTGTTGTCTGTATTTTTGTTGTTTTTCTTTCATGGCATCGAATATAAACAGTAGTTTATCAATCAGCATCACGTCCGAACGAATTTAAGACTCGTTTAAACAACGCAAAACCGAGAGGAAGGAGAAGACAAACAATAAAGAAGTATGAAGAAGAAAAGAAAGGAGAAAACGAAGAAAAAGATACGAATCAAACAGGAAGAGAAGAAGGACAAGAAATGAAGTAGAAGAATTAAAAATGGGGGAAAATTGCGAAAGAAGGAGACGACGTAAAATAAGAAGAAAAATGGAAGATAACGAATATCAATGATGGAGTGGAAGATGATGTAGATCACGAAGAAAAAGATGCGGAAAAGCAGAAGTCTACCTCGAGAACGACAATGAAGAAGAAGTAGAAGAAAAAGAAGAATAAAGAAGAAGAAGAAGAAGCTGAGCAATAAAAAAAGACGAAGAAGACGAAAATTATGCAAAGCACTCAGAAGAAAAAGAAAAACAATAAAGAAAACGAGGGAAAGCGTCGAGGAAAAAGATGCGAGATAATAAAAGGGAAGATGAGGAAGCAAAATAAAGCAAAAGTCAAACAAAACGAGGAAAACGATGCGAAACAGGCAGAAGAGAAATAGATGTAACAGAGCGCGGACACGCGTATGCAAATGCATACGAAATACGAAATGACGTCACCAGAAGGATGAAGAAAAAACTAGAAAATAACACGTGAAACAGACAAAGTAGCACGTTCGGGAGTACGTTTGAAGGCACGTTCGAGATCACGTTAGATACATGAATGACGTTCGATAGGATAGACATCAGAGAGAAAGAAAACGATTACGTGAGTAAAGGCGTTCACGTTTTATTCAGGAAAGTATCCGGAAATAAATGTTGTTGTTACAAAAGGAAAAGTGATTCGAGTTGCTACTTGTCTTCTCTTCCTTGCGACCTATACTGTTACAATATGTGGGTTCCGTTTGTAAGCGTGGATAACGTTACCAACAGAATAAGGAGGATTGCGGGAAATAGAGAAGACGTAGACTAACAAAGAGGTATAAGAAAATTTAAAAAAAACAATGTAAGAAAAAAGAACTTCAATTGTTTTGATACCAAACTTGAGAAAGAAAAGTAAAAATTGCGAAACGAATGAAATAAAAAACAAGGACGACATCCATTAGTCGCGTGCTCTCGTGTAATGAATGAATGCGTGAATGTAGGATTGACATGAAATTCTTAAAGATACACTAAAATGACCGAAAAATGGGCTGAAATGACTTAAATAAATAAAAAGTAAATGACAGCATGACTTTAATGAACTTAAGGATGATTTGGATGATCTTAAGAATGACTTGAATGCTTAAAAATAACTGGAATCCTTCAAAAACAACTTGAATGATCTGGAGAAAGACTTGAATGGCTTCGAGGCTGACTGGTTGTAAAGTGGGTGATCATTTTACATTAAATTAATACAGAAAAGTGATCCCCCACTTTATATCACAAAGTTACAAACGTAAGTACAGCATGTAGTAAGAAAAGATACTACACTTTGATCTTGGCCAAAAGGCCAAGAAAAGGGTATTTATTTGCTCTCCCACCGAGCAAATTAGGCACAAGGCCGATTTTTAATGTGAGGAGTGAAGGGGAAATGGGGACCAACTCCCCGGGGAGTAGGGGAGCTGAATAGTGAAAATTGGTATGAAGGGTTCCCCCTACAATGACCAAGGTCTTATATGTGGCGTTGCCCCCACATATGGCCTTTGCTTGCAGTATCTGTCGAAACAGATACTACACTTTTATCTATATTATTACTTGTTTCATGTTCCTTTGCGACGTACTCTACTACAACGTGTTTGGTCTACGTGTGTAAACGTGTATACTACGTTACATTTAAACAATTAGCTCATATTTAAAATTAGTAAGGCCAATAATATATTCATTATTTATAAATCTGCGAGCGTCTTTCTAAAAGTCATGTATCCTATTTGCTAAATCCAAACTAAAACATTGAAGAGCTGCGAGGACGGGATCGCTAAAATAAACACAACGTCATTTTGTGTTCCAGCATTCATTTTTCTACTTAGTCACCGGCATTCTTAATTCACTTTTGACAGCGACGGTGTCAGTAAGTGTACATGGAAGTCCGGAGTCACTCCGAAATCTACGAACCCATCTCGTAACCGCGCTTACATCAACCGCATAAGCTTTGTAAGCATTTACCACGCTCCTGTGAAGTTGATTAGTCCATTTTTTTTCAGCATAAAGGAATTCACTGACCAAAATATTTTCGGACGCACGTCCATGACAGAGGTTGCTTTCTTAGAGTCTGACACTATCAATATCTGCAACAGAGAGATGAAATTTTCACGTTATGAATACGTAAGTTCAGTCGTTATAGCAATGAACATTTTCATCCCTTCTGCCATTAATTAGTACTAATGTGTAAATATACTCCTATTTAACTTCACATTCACTTAATGGCATTAACTGAAAACATGATATAATGATGCTGACTAAATAAGTTACACACCGTTTAGTTTAAAGTTAGTATTAATACGATAAGGTATAATCGAGTTGGCACACTGGGTCTCGTCAGATCACCGAAGTTAAGCAAAGTTGAGCCTGGTTAGTGCCAGATGGGTGACCATTTATGAATTCTAAGCGCTGTATGTGCTCTCCACTTATCCCTGCACTGTTTCCAGTCGTTTTGAACATGCACTTCACTTGCCACTAGTATTTAACAATATCGATTCAGGAGAGATATGGTTGGAGATTGCGCACCTCCTGACACACAAATTTAACGCGTAGGTACTCATACGGTGGGGCCCTGTCGGTGGGGCATTAGAATACGCCGACTGACCCCCCCTTCAGAGGGTAAAAGTCCCTCAATGGGGCTCCTGGATATGACCTTAAACTATATCCGATGGTTAGGCCCCAGCTTGCGGGCTCTGGGGGTGTGGAGCCACCCTTTAATTACCATTGCTCCAAGGTCCACTCTGACCCGGAGTGGTAGTACCTGTTAGGGTCCCAACTATGGGTTAAATAGAAACTGACTTGCAAAAAACAAATATATTATATTAAAAAAATTTTTCTTCATTCGGCATTAAATAACCTGAAAAGGGTTGATATGCCGCAAAACAAAAACAACCAATCAACCAACTCCTACGGTGGGTATCCATAGTCTGTCAAAGACTGAAGGAGCCTCCAATATTAATACGAATTAATAAACATTTTAAGAAGTATATATATATGTTTATATATAATGATTACGATTTATATTCAAGAATTAAAAGCCAATATAACCGGCAATCGGAATTTAATAGTTTAGCGCAGCTTTTATCGTAACAACATAATTCATTAACTGTTTTGTGTTCGTTTGTTCGTCGTCTTCATAGTTATATAAGTACTCTAGATGCGGGGTTTACACTTACGAAAATTTGAATTTTTGTACACATTCCTGTTATGTTCAGTAACCCACAGATGCAATATACAAGGTGTAACGATGAAATTGTCGCCCTAGATAAGGCATGATTCCATTTCCGATTGATGAAAACCGTTTTTTTTTTGTTTTTTTGTTTTTTTGTTTTTTGCAGACCATCTACTAGTTGGCCAGTTGTGCACAAATTCCAAGAGCGATAGGAGCCTTCTGTCATGTCTAAAAGTGACAAAATTCTCAAGAGCAAGGTCAGAGATGCGCCGCTGTACAACTCATGTTTTCTACAAAGTCAAGTTATTACAACAGGACCATTGCTTGCACCCTCAAAATACATCGCTGGATTGCTAATAATAATAGGAACGTGCGCAGGATGAAACAAACAAAGTTTTCAGCCAGGGTTATGGTCTTTAGTATTGTTTCATCATGCCACCTCACATCTTCGAAGTCAGCTTAAACTCAACACTCATGTTGGATGTGCTGAAGAGTGTGGTGAGCTCCTGATACAATTAGATGCTGACGATCTCTGGGTGTGGCAGCAGGACACAGCCGAGGCCTATACGTTCAAACGGTCACAGGCTTGGCTTCAGAAAGAGTACTACAACGTGGTACTCTTCTCTCGAACTGTACTCGCTGAACCACTTCGTTTAGTCTCACGTCGAGAACATCATCAACATGACCTCCCACCTTAGCATAGACAGCCTCGCCGCCATCCGCTGAGTATTCGCTGAACTTTCGCTGGAGCTTGTGGAAAAAGCATGCTCCTAGTTCCCGACCCGTATCGAGGCGGTGATTGAGAATGAAAGCGGCTACATTGAATAGATATCAGCTCAACTGCATAGTCAAATTACCTGAATTGATTTTTTCAATAAAGTTGGGGGGGGCGCATATTTATCATTCAACACTAGTGTATATATATATATATATATATATTAGTTGTTCAGCCCGGCTTTGCACGGGCCCTATGTACTGTTCATAACTTGCGCTAGGTGTGAATATCCTTATGTAAGATTTACAATGTTTAGACAAAAAGAGTAATTTCTTAGAGATCGCAGAGGTATGTTTGTTTTTTTAATTTGACCCCAATTTCGACCCCTTAACATTTATGATTTAGGTCTCAAACAAAAATACAAAGTTTTACCTTTGTCCAAGTTTCCTACAACTAAAAATTCAAGTCTTTAGACACAAAATTGGCGAAGAAATTTGGTAGAATCTCAAAGGTAAACTCTTTTAACTTTTACCTTTTGTCAGCAAAGTTTTCTCCCCAAAACTGATTAAAATGCTTACCGCATGTCTGAATAACCGTTACGTATGAATTACAAATGTTTAGACCCAAAAATGGCAGAGCAGTTTTCTAGACACTTTAAAGGTAAACTCTTTTGAACTTTGACCCCTTGGCAGCTCAAATTTTAACCCAAACAGATTAAAAAGCTTGTGATACATCTGAATAACTTTTATGTAAAATTTCAAATGTTTACACCAGAAATTGGCTGATGGATTTGGTCGAGACCGAAGAGGACAATTTTTTTAACTTTAGCCCCAATTTTGACCCCTTCAAATTTTTTTGGTGGAGGGGGGGGCTCAAATCAAATTAAAAAGTTTGATCCATGTCCAAGTAACCTACATTAAAAATTTCAAGTGTTTCGACCGAAGGTTGGCATTTAGTTTAGTAGAGTTTTAACGGTCAAATCTTAAAACTTTTACCCCTTGACAGCCAAATTGCTGGCCAAAAACCGATTAAAAAATATTTTTTTCCAAATTTCAATACTCCTTTTGTCAAATCTCGACTATGTAGACTAAAAATTGACAGAGTTATTTAGTAGGGAAATGTACACAGACAGACAGACATTTTCGATTATATATATATATATATATATATATATATATATATATATATATGCATTGAAAGCCAAATTAAAACGCAGTTTTACGAAAATAAACATATATTTTTCGTGTTTGAAATTTTAAAATTTAAATATATTTTGGAGTCGACTATATATATGATGGTATTCAAGAGTGACAAATAACGAAGGAAATAGAAGAGCATGTTAATGTTTTGGACAAATAGTCCGTTAAAACAAGAAGTCCTCTTCAGGCGACTTAATATAGTGTTGCGTTACACATGAAAAATCTGTCTTCAAATGAAGGGGAAAAACATACATATTATCCAGGTTAATATTGTTCAAAAGTAACACATTGAATGAGTTTAGCGATGTTTTTACAAAAGTGTTTAATGCCAAAGTAACGCCAAATGTACTTTTTATTTACCTTTTAAACAAACATTTAGGTATCACTACACATCCATGCGTATGTTTCAGTCAATTAGTTAAAAATAACTAGAGATAAAATCTGGCGATGTTGCATTTACAAACATTGGAGAAAAGTTCACAGAAGCACACACACACACACACACACGCACACACACACACACACACACACACATATATATGTGTGTGTGTGTGTATACTTCATCTTCTCACATAAAATTAATATACGAAAGTATAAATTTATGCGTAAAATTTAAGTATTTACTTCAACAGTGCTCAATACTTAGGTATAGCTAGCTAGTAAGTTATAAATATATATGGCGTTTAAGCTACACTGAATATAAACGGGGAATATTCAGTGTACATATATATATATATATATATATATATATATATATATATATATATACAGGGTGACCCCCAAAAACGCGCCCCAACTCTAATTAGGCCTCCCCTTTATTAGTGCTATTTCTGAATGAAATGAAACGTTGGTCGTAACTAGTTTATTATATTCAAAACATCAATAAAAACACTAGGGTTTTGGCCTGTTTTTCTCCATTCTACAGAATATGTTCTAGATGGCCTCCACGGTGGCAGTTTATTGAATGCTAGCTAGCCACCAGGCGTTAACCGATCGAAAAATACGCATGAATAATATATTTTACTTATACAGTAGTTGAAATATGTGCATGCGAGTATTATTATTTTAAAACCGTTCACTCTTGGTACAAAAAAAAAAAATACTCGCGCTGAGATCAAAACCAAACGTAAAAATAGTAATGCAATTACGATAAGTATTAGACAAGCGTGACACAATCTTGAAAAGGTGTTTTCAAACTAATTATTTTCATGATGTGAACTATTAACGCATGCGCATTCGTGAACAGCAAACAGATCAAAATGCAATGACTCCTAAGTTCGAATTTTTCAATTTTTACCTAGTAACAGCTCTTTTATTTGGATGAAGACGGAGCAAAATTTTTCCACATGCCTGAATATTCTATACACAAAAATTCAAATCTGTAAATCACAAAGTCGTCTTATATCTAGGGTGAAAATTGTCCTCACCCACAAATTCTCACTTTTATAAATATATAGATTGGTATATACATAGATATATTTTAAGCGTATATTTTTACAAACGTACACACACACACACACACACATATATAAATATAAATATATATATATATATATATATATATATATATAGAGAGAGAGAGAGAGAGGAAGAGAGAGAAATAAAGTAAAAGATAGAGATTAAAATCCATTTGAGTACGCTAGTTTTTCATTGTATGTACTACGCAATTATACACAATGTGGAAAATATGCATCAATAGAACTGAGCGCCATCGTTAATGAAGCCAATCATCCAATAACAAACCATAAAAATGAATAATAGATTAATGAAAATACATTTTTAAAGAATATGCAAATTAGTTCATCTTTATGTAGTCGTTCGCTTATCCATGACTGAGTATATTAAGAAGTTTGTTTTAATAATTGTCAATTGAAATAGAAGCGTTTAACGCCACTATTAGATCGATGAAAAACTCAAAGCTGGAAGTATGCATATATATATATATATATATATATATATATATATATATATATATATATATACTAGCATGGAGACACGATGTTGCCCGGGATTCAATGATGATCAACGAATATTTCACACTCATATATTTTTATTATCATCGAAATCCGTGGAATCGGCTGGGAGGAAGCTTCACATGTCTCCATGCAGTAACTTAGTCCATAATATATGTTATTCTACATTGCAGTCTAGAGAACCTACTGTTCCTTTTATAAAATTATTTTATATAAACTTGTTTCCAATTAACGAAAAAAAAACATTAAGAAATTTCCTTGTCGGGTTTGAACATGCCCACTTTGCCATGCAAAACAACAACAAGTACAAAAACCACAAAAATACAAAACAACCCGTAAATTTTACAGTGTTATATAAAACTCTTTGCAGTTATTGAAAGAAAAAATCTACGTGCGGAGTTTGAACCTACAGACATCGTCATGCAAAAAAATAACAAAAAAGAAGAACACTATCAACCAACCCACCCACATTAGAATTTTCATGGTGCGTTGTGCTACCATTGTTGCTAAGCGATGACATGGAAAAATGGGTTTCCGGATGATAGATAAATAAAAAATAACGGTTTCGATTATCGGTAATTATCCGGGGTATTCTGAGATAAAACTTAACTAAGATCACTCCCAGACTTGTACACGAAAGTTCTGTAAGTGTACATAAAATCTTTTCAGCCGTTTCGGAGTCTATAAGGAACGAATCAACACACAGATAAAAAAGTTGTATTTATATATATATATATGTATATATATATATATATATATATATAAATGCAACTTTTTTATCTTATATATAATTTTTTTTATATATATAATGCAAAATTTTGTTGAAAATTCAAAAACTCACGTTTTCTTTTTATATAACTTTCGTTTATTCCCAGGATTGTTTTTCATTACAGCTGTTTCATTTGTGGGAAGGCAATTTTACGATTTATGTGTCCATGAAAATATCCTGTACCCACCAACTTTTTCAGATGGTTTCCGTCAGATTTTTACAGCAAAAGTTATATTTTTAACATGCTGAACATCGTATTCGGGTAAAAAGACTTCCAAAGCCATTCTTCCTCACTTCCGACATCTTTTTATGTTATGTGAAGATAGTTTTCCGTTTTTACCCGTAGTTTCGTATTTTTATTTTTTATTTATTTATTATTTATTTTTGTTTTAATCCCCCACCCCCTTTTTTTCTTCCCTATTTGTTTTTTCCAATTATCTTATAATTTTATTTCTACATTTACGTGTATTTATTTTAATATTCCTTTTTTTTTGCTTGGTGTTTGAATTCTCTCTGTTTAAAGGGAAGGTCACTTTCATGGTATCAGTTTTTATATCAAGGATTACCTCCCTTGCACTTTTTATCATTCCTTATATTATACGTTTAGTTTTTTACTACTTTCTTTCCTAATCTGCTCTAGTACGTGAAATTAAGTATCTATTTCTGTGCAAACATTTGTGTATTACGTTTAGTCGTTTGTTTAATAATTTTTCTTTTGATATCAGCATATGGTATGCTTCTAAGATATATAGGTTGTATCTTTCTGGAAGTCTTTTTACCCAAATAAGATGCTCAACATGTTAAAATATAACTTTTGTTGTAAAAATTAATGGAAAAGCATCTGAAAAAGTTGGTGGGGGCAGGGTAATATTATGGACACATAAATCATAAAATTGCCTCCCACTAATGAAACAGCTGTAATGGAAAAATCCAGAAAATAAACGAAGATTATAAAAATAGAAAACGTGCATCTTTGAATTTTCAACAACATTTTACACTAGATATGCTCTACACCTATTAAATGGATACATTGAGCTTAACTCAAACTTAACGGTGACTGTTTTTAAAATAACAGTCATGATCCGTAAAACGAAAACGGTTTACATTGAAATTAACGATATTTCTAAACAAAACTTTAAAAAATAAAATAAAATAATATATATATATATTAAAAACGGTAATAAAAATAAAACGCATATTTGCTCTGCAATAGTGTTGAGCACTCTCTTCAGGTTTTACTAATTACCATTTTTTCCATATATATATATATATATATATATATATATATATATATATATATATATATATATATATATATATACTGAATTTGAGCAGCAGAAGAAATAAAACCAAAGCACGACTATTCCGTTTGGTTTTGATCTACAAATGTTTTCATAATAAGTAGATTTTTCAAATTTTTTTAGAGAAAAAGATGACAAAACATAGGAATGAGAAACTTGAAACGAGATTTTATTTTGTCGAGAGTGTGACAGTGTGAAAATACGTAGCGCGTGAGAAAATATTTTAATTAGGAAAAACAAAGGAGGAAAACGAAAACGGCTAAAAGCGATAAAGTGAACTCTAATTAAACAGTTTGGTGTTGAGAGTATAATGATTTTTTTTGTTTTAGAAATTTGAGTCCTTCGTTCAAACATAAAATCTTTTTAAACAATGTGCCCATGGCCAAACACCACACATTTCTAAAAATACAGCTAATCACGTCAAATATTGAACTTGCTTTTTCACTCCCTAAAGTATTCAATTGAGGACATATTTCTACGCATTTATTCTCTATAAAATATCATTTTACATCCAATGCATATATTTTGAAAAAAAAAGACTCCTTGTAATCAATTAGGCTCAAAGGTCAAAATCCATCTAGATTTTGGAATCTGTGACCTCCGTTGGAGGTGGAAGAAAACATGGTGGCAAATGAATGCCAGTAGACTCCTGAACATCATATTTTTTTCACAAGCACAAATGTTGCGCATTAATGAGAACGGCGGCCATATTTAAAGATGGCCGACAATCATTCAAATAGAACATTATAACTTGCTTAAACTCTAGTAGCATCCAAACCAATAAATATATAGACATCAAAGTTAGCACATTTTATTCCCAAGTAAATTCTGCATTATTTGATATATAAATATTGGACTTAATATATTTACTCTGTTTCAAAGTTGTGAATATTTGTGAAAAAAAACCCAACTTTTCTTCAAACAGCTTCTTTGATACTGCTTCAATCTGTTTTGTGTATAACTTAAATTTTTTTTGGATACATTTTTATATTTCTCATGTAGAAGCACTAACCTTCTACCAAGATTACTTGTTATACTAATTTATTGCTACATTCTGCATCTCGCCATATAACCTGAGATATACGCTCTGATTTTGTGTCATTTTCACGTTCGTTCGTTCATATTAAACTGATTAAATATACAACATGAGTCAATTTTTATAAAGAAATTATTTATAAAGAAAGTTATCCCATATTTTTCTTTAATCTATGAATGATAACATGAATTTGAAAAAAAAACGAAGCTATCATTTATGGCCAGTTTAATGAAAGTTAAATAAAAAGAACTAACATTTAGTAAATAAAATCATGAATAGTTTTATTGAAGATTAATCTCTACTTATGACACTTCGTCGTCGTCGTCATCATCATCATCATCATCATCATCATCATCATCATCATCATCATCATCATCGTTATGGGGTTAAATGGTAATAAACGAAAGGAACACAGGATTTCTAGGAAACGAACATGTATTCACATAGATTACAGGCAAAGCGAGTTGAGCAATACTATTCCTCAACGGTGGGGCGTGTGCACCCGACCTCCTTGTTCGCGTGCCAATCTCAGACTGCCGAACACCGATACTCGATACCGGAAGTGACGTAACCAGAGAAAGTGACGTCATGAGACTATTTATTCATGGAGAGGCCTCTAACAATCATCATCCTCATCATAATCCTCATCATCATCATCATCATCATCATCATCATCATCATCATCATCAGTGCCATCTTTACTAATTTTATAACATGCATCTCTAACACAGTTGCACACATCTGTGCATGGGTCATGAGATAGTCCATTAATCCCATGGAGGGGGGCCTCCAACACCCCCTCCCAAGCTTTTTGTTTGTACCTTTTCCTTTTATGGTTTACCATCAATGGCTCGGTAACCTTTCTCTTACGGAATGACCGACGTAGTTCAGGTGTTGGTTGAGGAGGTTCACGATCAAAAGTTTCGAAGACTGTCTATCGGCTATTTTCCAATGGTCGACTTTCGTTGGTTTCGACTGATCGACATCTTAGTTTGTTCTGGTGTCGTTTGTGAGTATATATTGGTCTTTGGATGATATATAACATGCTACCGATTCTCTTAGTATTTGTACCCACCTCTCAGAATGATGTGTTCTTTTTATAACTTTTGAAAACCACTCTTTCACCTGATATGAAACGTTTACTCGGTACATAGGTGGTCACTAGTGGCCTTGACTGTTTGGGTAATAGCTTGTCAAAAACTGATCTCACTTTCCGCGCAAACATCGTTTCTGCTGTTGGTGTGTTCGGGTTAGGGTGCAATCCTATACACGTGCAGAAATTGTTGCCTTGGCTTGGGAAATTCTTTTGGCGCTGATTTTTTAGTTTCCGGCTTTTCAGTTTCAGTTTTTCTGCCTCATTTGGCAGATTCCGTTAAAGTTTTCTTTTTCGATATCTCTATTGCTGCAAATGGGGCGTTTCGTTTCTTCTTGAAAACGGGCAGAGTGTCTTCTTTTACTTCGAATCTTGCTATAGTTGTTGTGCATTTTTCTAGTCCTGGTGAGAATACTTCTGGAAATTCCACTTTTAACTCGTCTTTCAGTTGTTGCTCCTCCGTAGACGAGTCTTCTACCCTATGACAGAAATTATTCATAGGTTGGTCCAACAATTCGAATCGCTCCATCCAGTCAGTAGCGAACAGGTTTTCGGATGTCCTATGTACACACACTTTCACTTTTTTAGTAACATCATTTCCGGTCACCGGGAGTGATAGCTCTCCCTCAAATTCCACTATCACCTGTCACAGCTCGAGCTGATTTGTTCGTCTTCCACATCGTTGGTTTCCTTAGCCTTTTCCAGGTCTTAAGGTTAATGATAGACAGGTCTGATTCAGAATCCAATTATAGATGCACAGTTTTATTTGCGATATTAACTGTGACATATTTGCGCCAGTTTTTATCCGAATCTAAGTCGGATCTAGTCTATCGGACGCTGTTCCTGACCTTGTTCTTCCTGCACTGGGTCACTTTGTGGCTCTTCCTGCCAGATTCGCTGCAGTACGTATATTTGTAAAAACATTGCCTCGACCAATGTTTCCTGCCACAGCGATAGCACGGGCTTGTAGGGGATCTGGGTCTTGTGACTGGATGGTACTTATTAGATGTAGCCTGGGGTTTCTTTCTTCCAGCTTTGCTTTTTCGGGCTGAGTATTTTTCCAGTCTGAAGTTCGTCCTTCTAATGAATGCTGCGCCTGACTCCTCGACGAATCACGAGTTATTCCTTACGCAGACTACCTCGGCCAACTTCTGGAGGGTGAGGCCATATGCGCTCTCAAGTTTAGAGAGAACACGTTGGCTAATCTAAGCGTTTTTGGATGAGATTAGACCATGTGCAAAAATTAAACACTTGAAGTCATCTGCGATCAGTCGGATGGACGGACATCATTATTTACCACGCGAAGGTTAGGTAATCGTCGTCGTCACTTTTTTGCAGGTTCAAGGGCTTCCGTCTTCTATAAAAGAGCGTAGAATTCGGGCTGAACAGTTCGGAAAAAAATGTGACTGCTTCAGAAAAGTCCAATTCACTCGTCTTCCTGAGAAAAATATAATCTACAAACTTGATATATTCTGTGGCCCCTAATTTCCTCAAAATAGGCGAACCTTCTTAGCGGTCTTTACTCTTGACAATCTACGGTTAATAGGTCCTCATATCTCCGAAAGAAAACGTCAAACGTCCCATCCAACTCCGGTTGGTTGTTGAACGTTCTTGTAGCGTTCCATATTGTACTTTGGGAAAAAGCCAAACTCTCGTCCCTGTGTTCCATTCTATCCAATATTTTTAACAGTGGCTATTCTTGTCTCTGTTGTTGAAGTAGCATTCTCTCCTCCAACGTTTGTTGCCTCTCTGGAGCTGTTTATAACGTTCTTTTAAATTTTCCTCAGCTTTCTACCGCTAGTCCATCTGAGCCTTGGTTAGCTGTATTAATACTACTTTAACGTACTCCATCTTTTAATGGCTTTTCTAAACGCACGAGAAAAAAAAACATTATTTCCGGTTTTGACTGGAGAAGAGAGATAAAATGATAAAAAAAAAAACCCAGAAAATGTCATTTCTTAGTGTGTGTGCATATAAAGAGGGAGCAATGTATCTCTTACTTCTTGGAAAAAAAACTTAGAGATTACACAATATGAAGGCGAACAAAAAAATTACTTGCAAAACAAAGACAAAAAATGTACTGTGATGCAATACAGTTGCAAAAGAATAAAATACTTGTGGAATTGTGTGGAAGTTAACCAAAATGGCTGTTTGTTCCTTATGTGTGTGTGGGAGGGGATTGTCTCCACATGGCAGAAAAATGTTTTTTTCAATTTAGGATCGACAGTTAAAAATAGAATATTTCATAAAATTCTACTCTATGAAAAAGTATATATCTTTTTCTCCACGTAAAACGAAAAGGAAATAAAGGAAACACGTTTCTCCCGTTAACATATTGCATAAAGTTAGCAGCAAAAAACAAAGGCAAAAAACCCTTTCACTTCATTTGAAAATGTTCAAATTTGCATAACATTAAACAGTCGACAAGTTACATTAGAATTGTCCTCGCGATGAAATTGGATTACATTTTTCTTGTTTTTTTTCTTTCTCTTCTTTCCAAAAGCAAACAAATTAGTTTTAAGGCATTACGAAAAATGCGTTTCGTACAGTTCTTACCAATTTAAATATAAAGATAAAAAGAGTAACTTACAATTTAGTCGATAACTTTGCCATATGTTCGTTTTCTTTCTTGTTTTTTTTATATTACTTTTAAAACGTAATTGCCAACAGAATTCTTAGCTTGTAAATTCGAAGTACTTTTGAAGTAAATAAGAATTCTGGTTATTTTGTGGAGTTAACCCCTGTGAAAGTCGAATTCGTCGTCGCCAGTTCTTGTGAGGTTAAATGTTAATAGGTGGAACACAAGATATTGAGGAAACGAACATTTATTCACAGATTACAGGCAAAGCGAGTTGAGCCATACCATTCCCCAACGGTGGGGCGTGTGCATCCGACCTCCTTGGTGGCGTGCCAATCTCAAACTCCCGGGCACCTGTACTCGATACCTGAAATGACGTCACCAGAGGAAGTGACGTGATGAGACTATTTATCCATGGAGGGGCGTCTCCAACAATCATCATCATCATCATCATCATCATCATCATCATCATCATCATCATCATCATCATCATCATCATCAGTGCAATATTTACTAATTTTATAACATGCATCTCTAGCTCACTTGCACACATCTGTGCATGGGACCCTGTCTTTTTTAAACATATACAAATGTTTACATCTTTAAACCGACTTTATTTACATTTCGAATAGCAGTTAGTATAACCCATAAAACTTTCTAGATCAGAAAGAAAATTCATCCAATAGATAACTAAATATCCACTTTTTTCTTTTCAATCCATGACAATCAGGGGATTGCGTGTCTGGATTTGCGTGGAGGTTCTATTTATAAAAACCCGAAAAATAGAAATAAATGAAAATTAATATCTCATGAGACTCAATCTCAAACATAAACCGTTTTTGGTCAAAAATTACGTTTCTTCTTACACTTTATTACAGATACATTTATTAGATGAATATTTATCACCAAAGCAATTATTTTGTCTTATCTAATAAGCAAATAAAAATGAAACTCCATTAATTTAATTTTGGAATGTAATAGGAAATTTAATTCTATTCATAAAATCTGTCTGCTTGATAGTTAGCTCACTTGATGTATTCACTAACTGCATAGTTCTGTATAATTATTCCATTTGTGCTGTCGATTGTTCCATGTCCAGGTAAGGTTTTCTCGCACAAAATTATGATTATGCGAGATCAAAGTTGTTGGATTCCAGGCCTGGATAATCGATCGAATAGAATTTTCTCCACGATTAACCTCAAGTTCTGCTAGTGCTGTATCGTGATTAAAAAAAAAAACTGAATGAGAAACCCAATGTCCCAAAACATTTTATAAACCAACCACTTGGGCAGCTCCAGCCATACCAAGTGCTAAATGCTTTAGCATTAATGTACGTCCGTTAGAAGCCAAGAATCACTGTGAAATGGAGAAAAGTTTTCTGTAAACAGATGCAGATAAGTCTACAATTTTCCAGTACATAAATCTTCATATGCCCAACTATCCATGCAAGAAACTTAAATAAAACATGGGATACTGTCTTTTCAATCTCTTGTAAATTTAATGTTTCTGCAGTTGGTTGGCATAACAAAGAAGGTTTAATTTGGCTATTAAGTTTTCTCAGATTCATAGCATTTATATGCAAGTTAGACATATGATTTGGATATGAGTGTACATGAATTGGTTGCCGTTTTTATTGCAAGTTTGTATCAGTTTCTGATGAGTCCGTTTCACTTGAAGTTGTAGTATGTGCTTCGCTATAAAGTATTATTATTTTTTTTCTCTAAAAGAGGAAACATTGTATAATCATTTGCATAAACGATGTCATGAAGCATAGTTGAGGAATTCTTTTAATTACCCTTTCTTTTAAATATCCAGTTTTATATAAATGAGCATCAACTTTCTATAATCTCTTTAACAAACAAATCTTTCATTTTTGTTAGTCTCATGATTTCCTTGTTTTCAAGAATTTGCGTTTGAAAGAATTTGGCAAATGCCATAAATGGGCTACCGTGTGGAGTTTGCTCAGTCTGTTCGGTTTTGGTTGGTTTAGTCAAGTGCCGAGTGAGGCACGGTAGTAAGAGTATTTCACATTTATTGCCACACAATCCTGACTTCTTATTTGCATGTGGAGTGGTTCATTGTCCTCTGCTGCCCGTTTTAAATTAGCAGTTTCTATTGTTGAACATCGTACAAGCTTCTCCCTGTTTATTTTTTCAGATCATTTGTCTACTACTGTTTTTACTTTATGGCAGAGCGTACAAACAGTTGGCAAAATATGTTTTGATTTAGCGGGCAAAGATGGCCGGTCCAAATTAGAACGAAGAACCCGCCTTTTTTTACTTAATGGTTCATCTTTTAAAGTAGTTGTTGCACTGATGAGTTTTTGGAGATGGAGCACCTATAAAGTAAATATATTCATTCGATTAATGCGCATTTGAAATAACAAAGGATATGCAAAGAGTTCAAACTAAAAATATCAAATCATTATTTGATCAATTCAGATAATTTTATTAAGTTTATTTTTTGTATAGTTTAAGAACATACAGTAAAACTTCTGTGGAAAAGAATTGGATGTTTATATTCAACAATTAAATTGTTTGGTAAATCATTATTAATTAGGACAAGTGTTTTTTTTAAAAATCATTCATTACATTTATTATTAGAATTAGCAGGTAAATTCAATATGCAATGCATTTTATTTTACTAATGAGTAACCACTCATCAAGGCTAGAAGCCGCTCGATAGTAAATGTTAATGAGATGAATAGATTGCCAGGTGACTGCTTTTGAAAGTCTTAAAGGTAACAAATGTTACCATAGACATTTTTATCGCTATTTAGTGATTAACGAAATCACACTTCTGCAGAATAAAACCTAATAACTGAAATTAGATTACTTAGAAGAATTTAAATTATGGAAATTGACAAATAGTAAAGACTTATGGCGTAAAGAAAAGTGTAGTATATGTTCTGATAATATAGGTATTTTTTGTCTCTGGTCAGTGAACGAGAAATCTTTTTAGACTGAGATAATTTTTATTTTTATTTTAATTCAGAATGCCTTCTTTTTAGTGAGCTGGATTTTTTACCCGTATTTAAAACTTACCTTGCATCTAAATATTCCCTTGTTGGGAGGGGGAACAAGTAAGTAGGGACAAATGACAATTTTTGTACGAGTGAAACATTTTATATACATTTTCACTTGTTTGTTTGAAACGAACAGGTATTAAAATAGATTAACATCGACGCCTTAAAAAATGAGATTGTACGTTTTTAAGCGAAATTTTACAACGAAGAACCAGAAAAACTTAGCAGAAAAGATATTTTCGAATTTAGTTCTGGGCCGTTTCAGAGCAATTAACCCTTTTTTCTATGGGAGATAAATAATGTGCGTTTTTGAGAGAGGTGGCTAAACTTTTTACGATTACGTGTGATTTTACAACCTTAACGCTTAGATTAAGGGTTAGTGTTAAAAATAATTAACAATAGCCTCCAGGAAATGAAGAATGTTTTTTCGTTAAATTTACATATGAAACATAATTCTAACTTATTATTTTTTTTTATTATCAAGTTTTACATGGTGTCCAATTCACACGAAATCTCCCAAGAAAGTAAAAGTTCAGTTTGTGGGAAGTAGTATAAGAAAATATCAATGTGTATCAATAAGAATCAACATTATTGATCCCCTGAAAAAAGGAGGGTGGACCTGTAAATACATCCTTGTCCGTTCATCCGTTCGGCCGTTCGTCCGTTCGTCTGTCCAAACTTTTGTCAATAATTACGCCTTAGATTTTTAAAAGATTTTGCGCAAATTTTTAACATGATATGAGTAAAAAAGTAACTGAGCGAATTTCCAGGGAACAAATTCAGTTTCCCCCTAGGGGTGCTTTTCGGGTTAAAATGGCTAGAATTGACATTTTTGCGCTTATTATAGAATTGTTGCCTTGGATTTTTTTATAAAACTTTCTGAAAAGTTGTAACTAACTGATTTCTATATAACTTTGTCTATACTCCGCGATAACTCTTGGGTGTTCCCCAGGGGCTATTTTACGGAAAATAAAACCACTCCATTTTTGGGACTATTTTAGCATATTTGTCCAAATTTTTCTGTGTATGTCTATTTAGCAGTTTTGCATGGTGCTGGACTTAAATTTAAATAGTTTAAGCCCTGTGGGACTTTTAAGGCTAAATGAGTGGGGCAAATGATTGACTTAGTCATTTCTTTTTTTTGCATGGCGCAACATTCAAACTAACATATGCCAAGGCCTAAAACTGCACCAGTGTTCATTTTCACCAGGATTTGATATCCCCTGGGGTCTTTGGGGGCTAAATGGGGCTAAATGCTGAGCTTAGTAATTTTTTATACCTTCGTTCACTGTGCACTTACGGGGCACTATGCATGCTTCACTTGTCAAAAATGTCATCAGTATTCTTTTCTAGTTTTTCTTAATTCTTTCAATTTTCTGATAATCCGTGAAACGTGTAACAAGTTTTCTGAAACCTAATACAAGGTGATATGACACTTTAATCACAGATTAAGTCGATATTTTTTTAATTTCTGCTTGTGAGCCGTTTAAAAATTCATTTTTAAACGCTGAAAAAGGTATAACATTTAAATGTCTTAGTCGCATTATTTTCGTCTTTGTTTTCAAATATTTCTTCTTCGCCGGAAGCAGCCACATTGAATTTTTGACTCAAGCTACAGTGATTGTGATTGTTTGATTGTAAGCGGTAAATGAAAAAAATATTCTGATTGGCTACATTTTTGTGTGAATGCAACTGAATAGCTAGTATCTTTTGTGGATTAACATTAAGATTAATAATTAAGGCACCAAAAACCTGCGTGTACACATTTTTTCCATGTTTCTTATGCTTTTATGTATATTATATGCAAACATAATGCCGACTCTTTTACATCTCATTACAAGTCAAAGTTTTCGCCCTGGGCTGACGGTCTACATCCTACTCTAAAGTTCCCACTAATTTAGATATACCAATGACACACAGTCATTCAACCCACATCATATTATGCATCATGCTGACAAATCTATAGAACCGAACGCACTTAACATCTTAATTAGAATCTAACCACGTATTTAATTACCTTATTATAATATCTCAATCTACATTAAACTAAACAAAAGAAATGACCTCATAGAATATTACCCCGACGATACAAATAATGAAATAAGCTCTGTAATTAACATGTTTCTCGAATTATCCGTATTCGAATTCGTATCTATTTCTGCAATAAAGATACTTACATACAGAGCACGTACAAATCCGTAAAAAAATAACCAAACGCAAGGTTTTCAATATTCACAACAAAAACAGACTTTCAATACTAGTATTTCCTACTAGAATACGTAATTAATACAAATAGCATAGATAAGGTCATCAGAATAAATTGAATATAGTACTTACAAGTTTGCAATGAGAAAAAAAGGAAGCAAAACATTAGCAATACTTATAGAAAGAAAAAAAGGAAATAAAGTGAAAGACTTCATTTAGAATTAATTTCAGTCGACGGGTGTGTCTGACTTGCTATTTACGTTCTCACTAGACACACACACACACACACACACACACACACACATATATATATATATATATATATATATATATATATATATATATATATATATAGTAATTTATAAAATATATATGGCGATTAAGCTACACTGAATATTCCGCGTTTCATCCACTATAGGACTCTTCAGGATTATGCACATAAGCCTGAAGAGTCCTAGAGCGAATGAAACGCGGAATATTCCGTGTAGCTTAATCACCATATATATTTTATGAATTACTATATAGCTCTATCTACGTATTGAGCATTTTTGAAGTAAATACTTAAAGTTTACGCATAAATCTATACTTTCGTATATAAATTTTATGTGAGTAAATTAAGTATTTATATATATATATATATATATATATATATATATATATATAAAATATATATTTTTTAGTCATCGACATACAGATCTGTTTCGTTGTTTCACAACTCATCAGTGCCGCTAGACTAACACCTCTCCCAAGCCGAGGATCGAACCTAGAACCGTCGTGATGACAGTCGGCAGTCCTACCCCCTGACTACGGAATCAGTGGCCGAAATTACACTGTCCGAACGTCTATTTAAATAAACATCCGTCCGCTACTGGTAGAGGGCTCAAACGTTTGTTTGTAAACAAATCGCGAGCTTCGCATTATTTCAGCTAAATTAAGTAGCGAGTAAGATAATTTACGAGAGTGCTCTACCGAAGAGGGGAGCTTTATAAAATATATTTTTTAGTCATCGACATACAGATCTGTTTCGTTGTTTCACAACTCATCAGTGCCGCTAGACTAACACCTCTCCCAAGCCGAGGATCGAACCTAGAACCGTCGTGATGACAGTCGGCAGTCCTACCCCCTGACTACGGAATCGGTGGCCGAAATTACACTGTCCGAACGTCTATTTAAATAAACATCCGTCCGCTACTGGTAGAGGGCTCAAACGTTTGTTTGTAAACAAATATACGACATAATTTTACGTTAACGCACCGGTTCTCTTCGAATCACTAGAGTTCAGAAAGGTTTAACTTTGTTGTTACAAAAATGGGTGAATATTTGTCGATTCAGGAGAGGTGTGTTTGGCGATTGCGCAACACTTGCCTCACAGTTACACGCGAAACTACCCTTACCTAGGGTATCCAATGTCTCTTTAGATTGAACGGAAGGATCGAGACACTAGAAAGATTTAGTTTGGCAGTTTTTCTTATTCACTAACAATTACGTGGCTTGTTTTATATTTATACAATTGCAAACAAATACCCATTGCGTTTTATTTTAGAGTTAAAGACGTGAATAGCTAACTTTCATGCGCGGAGCGTTTCCAAAAGTAATACCTTCTATTTTTGTTCTGCTTTAATTGATCAAAGATGATCAAAACTTCCGTTGTTATGATGACTGAACTTATGCATTCATAACCAAAAATTTTCATTCCTCTGTTTCAGATATTAATTGTATGAGACTCTAAGAAAGCAACCCTCGTCATGGACATGCGCCAGAAGCAGAGATGCCTCATTGAATTCCTGGTAAAATTGAATTGAGAATGGTTGTAACTATGTAGACAAATAAATCCTGGAGCACAAATGGTCGCTCGTTTTCCTGACACCACTCTTGTTTTCGTAGCTCTTGAACTTCTGGGGTTAAAGCAAATATGCTTGTGGGACGACCCTCGTATTGCAAAGCGCGTTCTAAACGCCCATGCAACTCCATCGTTTGTCGCTCGCACAAGTGCGTTGAGAATGGTTGTGACTATGTAGAAAAATTAATCCTGGAGCACAAAATGTAATTTGTTTTAATGGTTCCTCTTCGAGGTTTTTTTAGTTAAAAATAAGAGGCTTTGATTTTGGAACGACTCTCGCATTTGTTAAGCTCTTTGTTTGTATTCGTGTGTGTGCATTGTCAACTTCTAGAAATTGCTGCCGTTCGTAATATTTTACAGATTTTAATAAAATAACAATTTCCTCGCACGCACTAATGAGACAACATCCATCAAATCGTTGTACAGAAATGATTTTGCCGCTGTGGCAATGTCTATCACGTAAATAAAGATGGCGGAGAAAGGAAGGAGATATGATCGTTCAGGTTTTTGGTAAGAACAATTCGAGCTTTATGAATAGACAATATATTCATTTCCTTGCTTTTTATTTTGTTTAGTTTTTATTTTGCGAGTTTTTTGCCATATTGGTCTTTGTTTTTTTGTTGTTTTTTTTTTGTATTCAATTTTTTCGTAGGCTACAATAATATTATGTGTTTTTACTGTTTTTTTTTACCATGCAGTTTTTTCGTAGGCTATAATAATATTATGTGTTTTTACTGTTTTTTTTTACCATGCAGTTTTTTCGTAGGCTATAATAATATTATGTGTTTTTACTGTTTTTTTTTACCATGCAGTTTTTTCGTAGGCTATAATAATATTATGTGTTTTTATTGTTTTTTTTACCATGCACTTTTTTCGCGTGTTTTTATACTTTTATGTTTTTTTTTTATTTTATTTTAAACATTCACAAGTTTCATTTGTTTTTTTTTACCGTTATAGTCACGCATCTGTTTGTTAACGCTAACCAAACATGGAAAACAGGTAGGAACAAATGATTTTTGTATACGTAAAAATTAATAGCGGAACGGAAAAGTAATTTCCGTAAATATCATCCGTAAAATAGAAAAGAAAAAAGCAATAAAAAATTAAAAGGGGATGAATGAAAGAAAACAGCATGAAACAATCAAAGGAAATATACTTCGACTGACGTTGATGAGGAAATCTGTCAAAGAAAAAATACAAAGGTTGGCCGGAAAAATGTATATCAAGACATAAAGAATGGAACACTGACATAAAAGATGAAATAAGGAACATTCGGTGACAAGGTATATTGACATAAAAGAACAAAAGAAAATGCAAGAGAAAGAAAATTTTGAAATAGGAAAGTATAATCTATTTCTTTGATTTATCCCCTTTCGTTTCTCTATCTCTATCTCTGTCTGTCTGTCTGTCTGTCTGTCTCTCTCTCTCTCTCTCTCTCTCTTTATATATATATATATATATATATATATATATATATATATATATATATATATATACTAGCATTTCAGCCCGGCGTTGCCCGGGTGTTTGGAGGTGTATGCTGAGCAAAAAAATAAAAAAGAGTACATTTTTTTTTAATTTGACCCCTATTATGACCCCTTAAAATTTATAGTTTCGGGCTCAAACAACTTTATTAAGTTAGATCCAGGTTCAAGGAACCTATATCTAAAATTTCAAGTGTCTAGACCCAAAATTATCGGAGGAGTTTGGTAGAGTTCTTAAAGGTCAAATCGTTGAAATTTGACCCCTTAACAGCCAAATTTCTGGCTGACACCCGTCACATCGATTTTCCCAAATCTCAGTACCAGGTATTTCACATTTTGAGTCTATAGACTAAAAATTGACAGAGTTATTGCGTAGGGAAATGTACACAGACAGACAGACAGACACGTTCACTTTTATATATATATATATATATATACATATATATATATATATATATTATTTAAATATTTATGATTAATTATTAAGTAATAATTACTACGTGCTTAAAAGTAAGTCATCTATATACATGCTTGTTTCGGGGTTTACTCCTCATGAGTATAGCTACACTTATTGACAAGGATCGAACCTACAACGGCTCGATAAATAGTTTAATTTTTACCACGCAACCACCGGGTCCTTGCCAAATTTTATGCAAGTCTAGCTATACTGATGAGGAATAAACTACTTTTTTTTACACAGTGGTCACCACTTATCAAGGCCCAGAATCCACTCAGGGATAAGGATTATTGCAAGTACATTACGTTAGTGTGGAGATTTGACGAAGTGTTTACTTAAGGGAGCGGTTCATTAAGAATTTATTAACGTCAGACTTGAAGACATCCAAGTTGTAGTCAGGTGGGAAGCAGGCAGACGAAACAGAGTTCCACAGGCGTGCAATTCTAAGAAAGAAGCTTTGTTCATGGAATCCACGTTTTGATTTAGGCACAGATAAAGAGTGGGGGAAATTTGTCACAGTGGATTAAGCTAGACGGGTGTTTTTCGTGAAAGATTGGCGAGGGGGGACCAGAGATTGGAGTTCAGACGAGCACCTGCCATGGAGATAACGATAAAATAAGGATAGGCTCGCAACGTCTCTTCTGTGGGAGAGAGGCTGCAGGGTAGAGAAAAGGGCATCCCCCACTAAGCCACGAAGTCTATTTTGTACTCTGTCAAGGCAGCTTCTCTTCCAATTTTCGGATTTAAATCATGTCAAATCACACTTCAATTCCTTTTGACGGATTGATTGCTGCTATTTCTCCTGATGAGTTAAGAGCATAATAGATTCACTGATTGATATAATAATTAAGTGATTGATTTTGAGCTACGAAACAGATACCGCCAAGAATTGTAAACGCCAAATGAATGAAAGGAATAAATTATAAGATGGTGAACATTATGAATTTTGGAATATAGGTTTTTTCTAATTTATTATCTATATGTTCTCTAATTACATTGAGCTTCTTAAATAAGGATTGGTAAATATATTTCTTCATATATATATATAATTACACAAACAACATTCGAAATATAAACCGTCTTTAAATCAAAAGTACGCTAACGGAAAGAATTTATTGCACTGGCGTCCCCCCCCTTTTTAAAATCCATCATTCAATAAGGTGAAAAGCTATAGCAAACATATATATGAGTATTTTTAGTTTCTGATTTCAAAAGGAGAAAAATTAAAAGGTAAATTTTTGTACCTATATTTTTATTTATATACCTGTATATCTATATATATGTATGTATGTATGTATCTATTTTTTCATATATATGCATGTATATATTTGTAATGGTGTACTTAAAGCAAATTTATAATTTAAATACAAATCTATATTTGACTCTATTTCTTTTCTATCTCTAACCCATATTAATTTTCTTATCAATTTTAAATCCAGACATTTTATTGCAATTTTTTTCAGATACATCTGCCTTACTTTTAATGCTAGGTTTATTTATGGTGTCTTTTACATTTAATAAAAACCCTTCACAATATTTGCTGATGAGGAAACCCTGTTTGTTAAAAAACTATATGTAATAATTATTGTCCGTAACTTGATGTCTACCACAATAAAAAGCACTGTTTTCCGAAACGATTGTACAGATAATTGATTTTGTTGTTGTTCCTTCTTATGAAACGGATTTTTAATTTAATTATAATTTGATTTTTAAATTTTAAATTATCAATCACATTACTTAATATATATATATATATATATATATATATATATATATATATATATATATATATATATATATATATATATATATAATGATGCGATAATTCCTATATTTTTCCCGGTTCTGATACAAATGTCTGATTTTCCCGATTCCAATTCCTATTTTTTTTTTTATAAATCTCTAAATATTTTACCATAGATGTTATTTATTTGTTTTTGTTTCTGCGATACTTTTTAACGAATTCAATTATTTAAACGAACGTGCATTTTTACCAAAATGCGAGTTAATTTTCCCTTTAACCAATTTGGTACCCCAAAATCGGGAGCGGGGTATATATATTGTTTTTAAAATATAATTATCCACTCTCACGTGTTTTGTTGTCTACGAATCACTAGAGTGGCTGAATCTAGCGATATTCGGAATCGAGACCCCATGGCAAGAAGCCTGAATTCCTACCACAATTTTTCCCTGCTAACCGTAAAAAAAATAACATGTTAAATGTGCAAATATTTTCCTAAACATTGTGGGTGATGGTCCATCGATTTAGTTTTACTAGCAGTAGCAAATGAATAAATATTTAATATTTTATCATTATTATCACTCATGGAAGAGGGTACTTTGAACAAATTCATATATATATATATATATATATATATATATATATAGTTAGTTAGTTAGTTAGTTAGTTAGTAAATTAGTTAGTTATAAAATATATATGGTGATTAAGCTACACTGAATATTCCGCGTTTCATCCACTCTAGGACTCTTCAGGCTTATGCGCATAAGCTTGAGAAGTCCTAGAGTTGATGAAATGCGGAATATTCAGTGTAGCTTAATCGGCATATATATTTTATAACTAACTAGCTCTACCTATGTATTGAGCACTTTTTAAGTAAATACTTAAAGTTTACGCATAAATTTATACTTTCGTATATTAATTTTATGTGAGTAAATGAAGTAGTTATATATATATATATATATATGTACATATATATATTACTTTATAGTTTTGCATACATGTTTGCATATTATAAATATATATTTCGTTTTATAAAGACTCATCAGTATGGCTTTTAGTATTAAAATAATGCATTGTAGACGAGAACTAGGGCAGATAAAGTCATATAATATAAGATTTACATATTATACGTTTTATACAATATATATTTTTGTATTATATTACAATCTTACATGCAGCATAATAATCTGATGCGAGGTCGTTTTAATATATTAATGCGAGAAGAAAGTTTCCTTGTTAAATGCATGAGAAGGCTTTTATCGGTGAGAGTTATTCGATCGAACATGTAATAGATTTGAAATTTTTAAAAATCTATATAATTATAAAACTCAAATGACCTTGTAACGGGTGTTGTAACCCACCATCCGGTTTACGATTTTCGGTTGCGCATTCGTATATAAATAAATAATTAACACGACAATAAACGTATTGTTTTTACTTTATACGTTTTCAGCGTCCCAATTGTTTTTTTATGTATGTTTAAATTATCCGAATAAATTATTTTAAATACTTTCTGCATTTTTCCGTTACATTCTTTAAGTTATGTTAACGCAATTTTCTTACAAATAAATCTACTTTAACCCGTTGATAACCATAAGAGCATTTTACAACGGTGATTTATCCACCGCCTTCATATTTTAATACACCTCTCTTAAAAACGTTTCATACATTTCCTTCTAAACTACTAACATAAATAAATAATCCCGATTTTTTTTAAATTTCCGTCATAAATAAATAATCCACGTGTCAACAAAACGTATTGTTTTACTGTGTACGTTTTCAGCTGCCCAATTATTTTTTTTCGCGTTTAAATTAAAAGATATATCAAAATTTGTATTATGGTATCTGTTCAGAACACATTTATATGTATGGCAAACCACTTATAATTCAATGGCTTTAAGTTTTTTTTTCTTTCCAAAAATAAACGATTATAAAACAGAACGACTCATAGAAATCTACCTATATTCTTTTTTCATTTTATTATACTTTCATAGAACTGTTTCTGCTATGTCATAAAAAGCTATTTTCTTTACGTCAAAAGTGCCAGACTCATGCATTAATTCCACAGCTAATATATCATACTGACACCACGGGTCACGGGTAGTCTACTTATTTATAAAGACTTGTTTGAAGAAAAATGTACAATGGACAAAATCTCTTCATACATATAAAAAGATACATTTATCGTTGATTGTGCACCGATGCCACCACGTCTTCTAATCAAATAGTTGCTTTCCTCGAGCAGCTGGATTTTTGAACACCCTATTCTGTATTGTTCATCACTAAATATATAATATATAGATATCTCGCAACTCTACTCTATACGTAGGGTGTCTCTGTATCTATGGTTTTTAATTCATAGTAAATCCGTACGTCTACATGGAATTGTGCTTTTTCAGGTTGTGTATGTATGGACAGGAAACAAAGACAACCGCCTTACAGTGAAAAAATTGCCTTACAATGAAAAATTAATTGCCTAACAATGAAAAATGCTTTGCCTTACAATGAAAAATAAATTGCCTAACAATGAAAAATGAATTGCCTTACCATGAAAAATAAGTTGCATTGCAATGACAAATGAATTGCCTTACAATGAAAAATAAATTTCCTTGCAATGAAAATTATATTGTCTAGCAATGAAAAATAAATTGCCTAACAATCAAAAATGAATTGCTTTACAATTAAATATGAATTGCCTTACAATGTACAATGAATTGCCTACCAATGAAAAATAAATTGCCTTACAATGAAAAATGAATTGCTTTACAATGAAAAATAAATTTCCTAACAATAAAACATTTATTGCCTTTAAATGAAAAATGAATTGCCTTACCATGAAAAACAAATTGCCTAACAATGAAAAGTGAGTTGCCTTACAATGAAAGATTAATTACCTAACAATGAAAAATAAATTGCTTTACAATGAAACATGAAATCCCTTACAATGAAAAATCAATTGCCTTACAATGAAAAATCAATTGCCTTACAATGAAAATCAATTGCCTTACAATGAAAAATAAAGTAGCTTACCATGAAAAATGTATTGCCTTTCAATGAAAAATGAATTGCCTTACAATGAAAAATGAATTGCCTTACAATGTTACATGAATTGCCTTACAATGAAAAATAAATTGCCTTACAATGAGCAATGACTTGCTTTACAATGAAGAATAAATTGCCTTACAATAAAAAAGGAATTGCCTTATAATGAAAAATAAATTGCCTTACAATGAAAAATGAGTTGCCTTACAATGAAAAATGAATTGCCTTACAATGAAAAATAAATTATCTTACAATGAAAAATAAATTGCCTTACATCATAAATGAGTTGCTTAACAATGAAAAATAAATTGCCTTACGATGAAAAATAAATTGCCTAACAATGAAAAATAAATTGTCTAATATTGCAAAATTGTCTAACAATAAAAATAAATTGTCTTACAATATAAAATGAAACAGAAAGATGAAATAAAAAAATGAATACAAATATTGAAATTTGTCTAGACTGCAAGAATGAAACCAAAGACAAACACAAAAGAGACATTGACGAGGAAAACATTTATTAAGTAAGAACTCAAAAATGAATGAAACAAACAATATTTCCTCTAATACAACACACACACACACACACTCACACACACACATGTATATATATATATATATATATATATATATATATATTTAATTTGAGGTTGCTATTTTCAAAAGAAGGGTAACCAGTGTAATATAACGAGATTAATAAAAGAGTGTTCAATACGTATGTAGAGCAAGTTACATTTTCAATGTGTTCTTACTTAAGCGGGAATTTGTTACTACACAGTCATGAACATGTTTCGGTCTTCTAGTATTTAGTAACTAGAGACCTCTTCAGGCAACAACGCTTTTTTTTCGTATTGATAAGTACTAGATGACCCAAACATGCTCATGATTGTGTAGCAACAAATTACTGCTTATGTAAAGTAAAATGTGTGTGTGTATGTGTGCGTGAAAAAGATGGTATGCAATATGATTTAGAAAAGAAGATAGTGGACCTTAGGTTACTTTTTGCAGTCCTGTAATTAAAATAAAATTATTATATGATTACATTAAAAATATGATTGTTAAATAAAATGATTATATGATTACAATAAAAATATGATTATTAAATAAAATGATTAACTGATTAGAATAAAATATGATTGTTAAAAAAATAATTATATGATTACAATAAAAATATAATTATTTTATAAAATGATTAGATGATTACAATAAAAATATAATTATTAAATAAAATGATTATATGATTACAACAAAAATATGATTATTACATAAATTGCTTATATGATTACAATAAAAATATGATTATTAAATAAAATGATTAACTAATTACCATAAAATATGATTGTTAAATAAAATGATTATATGATTACAATAAAAATATAATTATTAAACAAAATGATTATATGACTACAATAAAAATATGATTATTAATAAGATTATTAGATGATTACAATAAAATATGATTGTTAAATAAAATGATTATATGATTACAATAAAAATATGATTATTAAATATAATGATTATATGATTACAAGAAAATATGATTATTAAATAAAATGATTAACTGATTACAATAAAATATGATTATTAAATAAAATGATTAGATGATTACAATAAAAATATGATTATAAAATAAAATGATTAGATGATTACAATAAAAATATGATTATTAAATAAAATGATTAACTGATTACAATAAAAGTATGATTATTAAATAAATTGATTATATGATTACAATAAAAATATAATTATTAAATACAAAGATTATATGATTACAATAAAATATGATTATTAATAAAATGATTATATGATTACAACAAAATATGATTATTAAATACAAAGATTATATGACTACAATAAAAATATAATTATTAAATAAAATGATTATATGATTACAACAAAAATATGATTATTAAATAAATTGATTATATGATTACAATAAAAATATGATTATTAAATAAAATGATTAACTGATTACAATAAAATATGATTGTTAAATAAAATGATTATATGATTACAATAAAAATATGATTATTAATAAAATTATTATATGACTACAATAAAAATAATATTATTAAATAAAATGATTATATGATTACAATAAAAATATGATTACACTGGTCAACAAATTTTTATTTTTTTTCTTTGGCAGACCATCTAGGAGTGTTTTCTGGGGTTTTGTTGGTCGCTGATTACGAATATAACATTGGTTTTGCCAGATTGGCTCTAGTTTAGAAGATACTGATAGCCCCAAATAAGCCTAAACTGCTAAAATTCTCCCTGAAATACTTCAATATAGAAGCAGTAAATAATAATTTTCTGATATTATTGAATCATTATAATTATTATGTATATATTGAAGTATTTCAGGGAGAATTTTTATATAATTATATACTGTAATTACTTAATAACATGTTCCATAAATATAGTTGCAGTATAAATTAAACAGTAATTAAGAATTTTCTTTTTAATTCCACAGTTGAAAATGAGTTCCAGAGAGAAACTGAGTTCTTCTAGAAGATGTTGCAGATATGAACCGGATGTCTTTTGTTACATCTGTGGGCAGTATATGATGGCACAACAAAAGAGGAATATTACAGACTTTTTTAAGAGGGCGTACAAAGCATACTTCGATATGATACTTGGTGACCAAGACAAGTCTTGGGCCCCACATATGGTGTGCAAAACCTGTGTAGAAAGTCTCCGCGGTTTGACCAACGGTACGCTGAAGTTGAAGCTTGCTGTACCAATGGTGTGGAGAGAGCCTAACAATCATTGTTTGTGGGATAGCAGAGCAAGAATCCAGCACTGGAGAAGGGAGAACTGGCCAGAACGAGAAAGTCTCGAAGTCGGCACAGCCAACGTCATTAATGAGCCTTTGGTACCCAGGGATAGAATCATCTTCCCTCCATTGCACATAAAACTAGGGCTCATGAACAGTTTGTTAAGGCGTTGAACAAGGATGGGAATTGCTTCAAGTACATATGCAGGCAATTTTCAGGTCTTTCCATCGAAAAAGCTAAAGGTGGCATCTTCGATGGACCTCAGATTCGAACGCTCATGAGGGATTCTGACTTCACTAATCATATGAACACGGTTGAGTTAAATGCTTGGGTGCCCTTCACAGATGTAGTGACACACTTTTTGGGAAATCACAAAGCTGACAATTACAAGCAATTGGTCCGTAAGATGCTTACTGCATACGGAAAACTAGGGGCAAATATGAGCATTAAAGTTCATTTCTTGTTTAGCCACCTCGACATATTTCCTGGTAATCTTGGTGATTACAGTGAGGAGCAGGGAGAGAGATTCCATCAAGACATCAAAACAATGGAAGAGAGGTATCAAGGCAAATGGGATGAGCACATGATGGCAGACTACTGCTGGAACCTTTTGAGAGACTGCCCAAAAGTTGCTCACAAGCGAAAATCGTATAAACATCAATTTTAGTTTTGTGAATAAAATATTGTTTTGTGTGTTCATTGTAACTAAGAATCTAGTGTATAATGCTTTGCATTAATTTATGATATATAACTGATTATGTAAATGTTTTTTTTTCACTTGGAGAATTAAAATTCAGCAAATTTTTAGCAAATTTTTTGTATATCCTCGAAATCTATGAAAAGTGCTCAGTTATAAAATAAATGAAATGATGTTATATCTAACTTAACTTGTTAGATTGAGATTTTACACTGTCTTTGTGATTTAAGATTATCATAAAAATCAATATCTGACATTTATGCACTATTTAGCCGTTTTTTGTACGTTTAGCTATGGTCGCGAATGGGTGATTTCAGACAAACGACCCCCTGTGATATCTCCAAAACTAGAGCCAATTTGAAAAAACTAATGTCAGATTCGGATCCAGCGCTCTTGAAAACCCCAGAAACCAGTCTTATTTTGCCTGCCAAAAATATTGTGTTGACCAGTGTTATTAATACAATTATTATATGACTACAATAAAAATAGGATTATAAAATAAAATGATTATATGATTACAATAAAACTATAATTATTAAATAAAATGATTATATGATTACAATAAAAATATAATTATTAAATAAAATGATTATATGATTACAATAAAAATATAATTATTAAATAAAATGATTATGTGATTACAACAAAAATATTATTATTAAATAAAATGATTATATGATTACAATAAAATATGATTATTAAATAAAATGATTATATGATTACAATAAAATATGATTATTAAATAAATTGATTATATGATTACAATAAAATATGATTATTAAATATAATGATTATATGATTACAATAAAAATGTAATTATTAAATAAAATGATTATATGCTTACAATAAAAATAGGATTATTAAATAAAATTATTATATGATTACAATAAAAATATGATTATTAAATAAGATGATTATATGATTACAAAATAAATATGATTATTAAATAAAATGATTATATGATTACAATAAAAATATGATAATTAAATAAAATGAGTATATGATTACAATAAAAATATGATTATAAAATAAAATTATTAGATGATTACAATAAAAATATAATAATAAATAAAATGATTATATGATTACAATAAAAATGTAATTATTAAATAAAATGATTATATGATTACAATAACAATAGGATTATTAAATAAAATGAGTAGATGATTACAATAAAAATATGATTATTAAATAAAATGATTATATGATTACAATAAAAATGTAATTATTAAATAAAATGATTATATGATTACAATAAAAATAGGATTATTTAATAAAATGATTAGATGATTACAATAAAGATATGATTATTAAATAAAATGAGTATATAATTACAATAAAAAAATGATTATTAAATAAAATGAGTATATGATTACAATAAAAATATGATTATTAAATAAAATGATTATATGATTACAATAAAAATATGATTATTAAATAAAATAATAATATGATTACAATAAAATATGATTATTAAATAAAATGATTATATGATTACAATAAAAAAATTATTATTAAATAAAATGATTATATTATTACAATAAAAATAATAGTATTAAATAAAATAATAATATGATTACAATAAAAATATGATTGTTAAATAAAATGATTATATGATTACAATAAAAATGTTATTATTAAATAAAATGATTATATGATTACAATAAAAATATGATTATTAAATCAAATAATAATATGATTACAATAAAAATATGATTATTAATAAAATGATTATATGATTACAATAAAAATATTATTATTAAATAAAATGATTATATGATTACAATAAAAATATGATTATTAAATAAAATGATTATATGATTACAATAAAAATATGATTATTAAATCAAATAATAATATGATTACAATAAAAATATGATTATTAATAAAATGATTATATGATTACAATAAAAATATTATTATTAAATAAAATGATTATATGATTACAATAAAATATGATTATTAAATAAAATTATTATATGCTTACAATAAAAATATGATTACGATAAAATAAGTAATTGTACAAAAACGTGAGCATTGAATTCATTTTAGTTTTTCTTTAAAATTGTTTTCCTCACATAATTCACATTATTCAAAATAAAGAAACATAGACTTCTATTATATTAGTAGCACGCTGCGGATTGTTACCCGGTCGTATAATACGCTTCATTTATGCAAATTTCTTTTTCATTATTTTACAGCCAATTTCCTATTGATTGTTATATTGTATCCAATATATAGTAGCGTTATTTTTTGTCCTCGGTGTATGATTAAACGATGTAGTCTAACAGTTTCAGGTCGGGGGAGAAGGGGCAATAAAAGAAGGGTACAAAATCGTCGCACTCCTTCTGAAATCTGGGCTGAGTCTCTTTGAACTTGTGGGCCGGCGCCGTATCCTCCTGCAACACCAAGGGCTTGCCAGCGGACACTTAATTGCACCAGTGAGTAACCACACTCTACAGGATATCCAGGTACACTTTGGTGTATTCTTTAGAGCAGAGTTCGAAGATGTGAGGTTTCAGGATGTGGCCCTCATTTAAAAAAAAACACCAAATACCTAAACTGTGGCCTGAAACTTCGTTGAGCTAAGCCCTCACGTGTGAAACCGTCTGAATTGCATTTTGAGGGTGCTGGAAATAGTCCTGTTGTCATAATTGGATTGGTAGAGAGCATGAGGTGTAGAGCGGCGCATCTCGGATCTCATTCTTTGAATATTGTGTCACCTTCAGGCATGATGGAAGGGTCTCATTGCTTTTGTGATTTATACAGAACTGGACAACTAGTAGATGGTCTGCAGCAAAAAAAGAAACGCGTTTTTTATTAAACGGAAATGGAAACATGTCCTCTTTTCTAGGGCGGCAATGTTATATCGTTCTACCCTATAGGTTTATTGTTGAAACGATTAAGAGAAATCTATCTTTCTATATTTATTTCATTTTAATATACTTTCACACGAATGTCTATGTTATGTAACAAGATATATATTCTTAATCTATTTACGTATCGTAAAAATGGTTTCTCGTCGTCATGAGTATCACGTTTATACATTAATTTTGTATACTCATTATTACATAGCTTGTTATAAGAAATACTAACCCAATGGGGCAAGAATAGTCTAGTATATATATATATATATATACATATATATATATATATATATATATATATATATATATATATATATATATATATATATATATAAAGTGCTCGTGTGCGATGATAGGGGTGTTGTTTAGAGTTAGGGTTGTGATTGCAACCCGACATTTATTCTGTGTTGCTATCAATTGCGCATTAAACCCCCAAAAATAAATATGAGAAATTATACTGTTAATGTAAATAAATGTCGATGTGTACTGGTTTCGTTTTCATTGTATTTCGCATACATACATACATACATACATACATACATATATAAATGAACATATACGTATATAAATACATAAATATATCTACATTTCTTGTATACATACCCATATCTGTGATATACATGTGTATATCATTTATGTGTGTATGAATTTCTTTTTATAAATATGTATATATATATATATATATATATATATATATATATATATGTGTGTGTGTGTGTGTGTGTGTGTGTGTGTGTGTGGAAATACGCATCTATATAAATGCATTTCTTAATCGTTCCATGCCTTTTCCCAGCTAATGATGTCACTAGAGTCTGCTTCCCAAGGAAAGCACTGACACTGACCCGCAAATCCTTGCGTTTTTATGGTCAGAAAGCATCGAAGCGTACGAGGAATGTGCTATTTCAGCTGCCCGATGTTACCGGAACGGCAGCGCGGCCTGAATTCCAAAAGAACGCGATTTTAAAGGAGTAATAGCCGCATGGATTAGTCATTGACGAACAAATAAAACCGCGCGAGAAGATATAAGGAGAGCTAATTAGACATGTGTATGCTCCACACACACACACACACACACACACACACACACACACACACACACACACACACACACATACTACATCGAATGTACACACCCAGGAAATCACAAGAACAGTTTGCTGTTTGACAGAAGCTTAAAGGATGACGTCCAACAGTGCAATTCTATATAGCATCAGGTCATTCTCGCACTAAATTGAGAACGGTATGCGTCCGCAATATCCCACCAACTAAAGATAAAATAACAACGTTGCATAAAAAGACACATACACACATATAGTTATGTGGAAATTAAGTGTATATATATATATATATATATATATATATATATATATATATATATATATATATATATATATATATATATATATATATATATATATAAGTGTCTGTGTGTGGGTCTATCTACATTTTCCTACGCAATAACTCTGTAAATTTTCAGTTTTCAGACTCGAAATTTGATATACAATATAGTGAGATTTGGAAAAATGTTTACAGTCCGATTTCCATTTAATATATAAATGTATGCATATATGTTTGCATGTCTGCCTAAAACTTTATAGAGAGGCGATGGGTTTGTATATATACTAGCAGGGCTACCCGGCGTTGCCCGGTCATATAAAAAAAGAATGATGAAGCTGCGTTTGAATACGCCCTCCGTATATCTTTTTATACCGGGCAGTTCTGAACAAAACCTTATTATGTTACTCTTCCCGGGCAATGCGACCTTTTAATATACTTGTTCTATTAAAGATACGACCACAAATAATCGCGCATAGATTTTCTAAGAAAATAAAATAAAAAATTAAAGTTAAGTGGTTCGATATTTAAAATTTCCGGGAAATAAAATAGTGTAACAAAACATATTAATGTTACTATTCTGGGCCAACGAGGCCACTATTACATTTTGTTTTAAATAATTTTCTTTAACAAATTGTTTTAAGATATTGCGACATTTAAAAGTCCCGGGCAATTCCAAGTAAATCATCTTAAATAAAATAGCATTACAAAGCATATTAATATGACGCAGGTTTTTCACATACTTGCTCTATCCAAGAAACGACCTCCAATAACACGGCATAGATTTTCTTGTATGAAATTCTATAACAAAACACAATAACATTTTATTGTAGATAGCCTTCTTAAAAAAGAAAAAAAAAAGCTTTAAGTGGATATGATTAAAAAAAACACACACACAATGATTTGCGCAACTCAATTGCAAATAAAGAATGTGGCTTCTGTTTACAAACAAAAACCGAATTAATTCTTGTTTTGATTGGTTGGTAGCAGAACGTGAATAAATTCGATTCGTCAGTTCCTAGCAGCATCGTTTATAAATAGAACCGTCCGACTGTGTGGGATCATACGCCATTCTTCGTCCAAAATATTGCAACATCCTCCCTATTTTTTATCATGGGGAAGTCCTCTGTGTTCGTTATGCTCAAAAATAAATAAATGTTTTTTATATTCAATTATACATAACAAAAATTACAAATCATTTGGATCTTATAATTTTAGCATGTAAAAAGACGCCTGGTGCTGTAGTCTTTTTTGTAAAGATCCATCTTGTAGAAATACCATGTTTATCTGGGAGAGGCACTACAGCATATGTATCATTTTCGGTTAAGGCATCTATTTCTTTTTTCATGGCAATTTTCCATTCATCACAATGTTGTGAATTAATTGCTTCGTTAGAGCTTTTTTGCTCATTTTCCATTGAATAGCAATAGTCGATTTGATAATCTTTTATATTGTTGACCACAAAAAAATCGGGTCGCCTTCTATTTCTTTTGGGATATCTTTCGACTTTATCATCATCACCATCATCATCATCACCATCATCATCATCATCATCACTATCATCATAGACACTCTTGCATCCGTCATTTTTATTGTCTTCATTTGTTTTAATTATTTGAGGGGATATAATTTCATCTTCTTCATATGAGGGGTTTTCATCTGTAAAATTAAACGTGTCTGTGAATTTTACACATCGGATTATTTTTATTTTTTTTCTGGAAAAAATACTAATTTGGCTAGACTGTTTTTATCGTATCCAAGAAATATACCTCTGTCGGCTTTAATATTCAATTTACTCTTTTTACCTATATATGCGAAGCAAGTCGAACCAAATATATACATTCTGCTTAAATTTGTTGTTTTTTTTTACCACAGAAAGATTCATATGGAGTTTTAGATAGCGTTTTGTTAAAGCACCTATTGCGTATATAGGCTGCCGCCATAAGTGCGTACGTCCAGAGGTTTTTAGGGAGTTTTGATTCAATCTGTAGGCATTTTGCCATTTCAAAAAGTGTCCGCCACGCACGTTCAGCAGTCCCGTGTTGGTGTGGCGATCTTTCATGCCTGATATAATGGTTAATTAGTAAAAGTTCAAAGTCTTTATCGGTGAATTCCGTACCGTTGTCAGAGCGAATACACTTTACTTCACCGTAGGGAGCCATGTCGGCTAGATATTTTTTAGTTGCTTTTTTTTTTTTTTTACATAGGAATCACCACATTATCAAGGCCAAGAGAGGGTATCAGATTTGTTCTTTAAAAAGTAAACCATTATAAAACCTGAATGGTCATCTACGAAATTCAACATGTATCCATAATGTTCTCTGGCCATCGGTTCCACGGAACCGTTCAAGTCACAATGCACTATTGATAGGATTTTTTTGGCCTTTTTGTCTGGTATCCTGCTTTGATAGTTTGTCATTTTCCCTTGCTTACAGACGTCGCAGTTGAAGTTTTTTGATGTTTGTATTTTCATTCCATCAACTACAGTCGGCAACTTTTTGATATCAGGAATATTGTAGTGTCCAAGAATTTTATGCCATGTCTGTAGATCATGGCAGGCAGTTTTCGATGGGACTACGCTATTTAAATAATACAGTCTTCCATTTTCTTTAATGTCGAATGCAGTTCCATTCGGGTATATCAGTTTTGATTTATTGGGGATAAAGTTTATATTTGCACCTTGTTTTGTGGCAGCTTGTACAGAAAATATATTTTGTTTAAATTTTGGGATTAGAAGGGCGTTTTCTAGAATACAGAAACAGAGTTCACCTTTATTGTTCTTTAGCAAGATTTTCGCATTGCCTCTTTTCAAAAGGATATCATTTACTCGACTCCCGTTAGCTTGTGCTAAAAAATGATTTTGTGGCTTAAAGTTGGGGTCAAATTTAGTAAAATCAGATTCTTTTGTAATCACATGTGTCGTTGCCCCACAATCGACCAGAAAATTATTATTGATTGTTGAAGCATTAAACGTACACGAAAATAAAAATGTATGCTCGCTAACAGAGCTCTCTACATTTTTAATGTAGTCGCCATTTTGAGTCCTGTATCTACATTGGAAACTCTTGTGATTAGGTCGTCTACAATTATAGTAAATAATTTTTGTACTTTTCTTAGGAAAAAAATTGTTTTTGGTAAAGTTGCAGTTTTTATTCCTGGCATGGGTATAACTCAGTTTTGGTGTTTTTATGTGTGTATTCTTAAATTTCATGATATTTGTGGATTCGTTTTTTCTGTGATCATTTTTTCAGTTTCTTCGTAACTTCTGAGTGCTACCTTGTATTGGCTAAAAGTCATGGGGTTTTCTTTCTGAGTTATCGCGGTGGTAAATGGCTTGAAATCACTCGGTAATCCCTTAAGGACCATGGAAATTAACAGACTGTCACTTATAACTTCACCAGACATTTTTAAAGAATTTGCAGTCGTTTCAGCTCTTATAATATAATCAGTAATAGTTTCGGCTTCCGTTCGTTTTAGAGAAGTAAGTTCAGTGTATAAAGGAATAATTTTGGGTTTTCCTTTCGATAAATAATGCTCTCTCAATATGTTTAATGCTTTGCAGCCATCGTCCATCATTATGGCTTCCCTCATTACCAGTGATAGACTTCGGTCATCTAAACACTGTATTAATTCCGCAAAGACAGTTGCGTTCTTTTCAATCGTTTGTGTTTGAAGTACTTTGTGTAGCTTTTGGATTTGTAGATATCCTAGAAATTTAACTTGCCACGATTGGAATTGTGATTCGGATCCATCGAAATAAAGACGCACGCTGGGCGCACAACCTCTAGAAATGTAAGCCATGTTTAGTTTCAGAAAGTTTCAGATGGTTCGTTGTTCTAAACTAGTCTTGAGAGGTGACTGGTTTGCAGTACACAGAACAGTTTCCGATGGCTCGTTGTTACACACAAGTCTTGAGAGGTGACTTGTTTGCAGTAGACAGTTCCACAGAGTAAAATATTCTTACCGTGTCGAGACGGAAAAAAACATGTGAACTTGCCCCAGAAAATGTTTAATATTTATGAAGCAATTCTGGTTTCTGAGTTGGTAGCAGAACGTGAATTAATTCGATTCGTCAGTTCTTAGCAGCATCTAAATAGAATCGTAAGACTGTGTGGGATCATACCCCATTACTTCGTCTGATGGGGATGTGTCTCCTAGCGGCTTCGGCTGCATGGATACAGGGTAGTACAAGTCAAGTGTTCGTCACTTGACACTCAGCCCAACAGGTGAGGGGCCGGGAACCGGCCCAGCACCTGGTGGACTGAGGTACGCCGCCTGGGTAATACCTAGGAGGTCCACCCTCCCAAGCCTTGCCACCGGGCTTTCCGGTGGGGCAAGTTTATTGCTTGCTGCCTGAGGCGCCCCAACCGGGGAATGCCGACGGGGTTACTCAGACAATTTTTAAAATTGCAGGAGTGCCCCTCTTTTAGGGGAGCCTGCAGGGTTCCCACTTTCCGGCCTTGTGCCACATAATGCTGATGTGGGCAGAATTTAAATAACTACCCCATTCTTCGTCGTTAGGATGGAATGTGTCTCCTAGCGGCTTCGGCTGCAGGGAGACAGGGTAGTAGTACTCGTCAAGGATTCGTCACTTGACACTCAGCCCAACAGGTGAGGGGCCGGGAACCGGCCCAGCACCTCTTGGACATAGGTACCCCGCCTGGGTACTACCTAGGAGGTCCACCCTCCCAGGCCTTGTCACCAGGCTTTCCGGTTGGGCAAATTAATTGCTTGTCGCCTGAAGCGCCCCTACCGGGGAATGCCGACTGGGGTGCCCTGGCAATTTTTGATGAGACAAGAGTGCCTCTCCTTTAGGGGAGCCTGCCTATTTTCACCTTCCGGTCTTGTGCCACATTTTGGTGTGGTGGACACTAAATAAATAGATACGCCATTCTTTGTCCAAAATATTGCAACAGTTACTTTACATAGTGAAATATGAGACTTCTGTTTTTACTCTCAATTCTTTTAAGATATAACTGATTGAAAATAAATTAAAACAAATATAACTTGAATCAACAATACACTAAATAAATAAATTTGAAACATTATTTCTGAATAGTACTAATCAAACGATTCTATTACAGCAAATAAGTAAGAAGATCAAGTTAATTATAAAAATAGATTTTCTTTAATGTTATATTTAAATGAGGTTACTTATTCAGTTCAGATTTCGTTTGAAAAATACTATAAAGAGAAATGATGCATAAAATTGAATGTGTAACTTCCTTTGAGGGGAATAACATGTAACTGATTTATGTATTTCTGTGACCCTGGGGAGTTATACACACAAACACGGTCTCTACTACCATATATACATAAATAATTTTAGTATTTTAAAGATAAAATTTTCGCAGTAGGTAGTGTATTGCTTTTCAAAAGGCAGCCACTGCAATATTGTTAGCGACTGACAAGTCGGCAAAATTAGATCTTTGTTGCATTTTTAGAATTCGCGTATAAGCCTGGAGAATCCTAGAGTGGATAAAACGCGGAATATTTAGTGTAACTTAGTCGCCATATATATTTTATAAATTACTAAGTAGCTCTACATACGTATTGAGCACTTTTGAAGTAAATACTTAAAGTTTACGCATAAATCTATACTTTCGTATATTAATTTTATGTGAGTAAATTAAGTAGTTATATATATATATATATATATATATATATATATATATATATATATATATTTAAAAGAGTGTAGCCATCAACAATTGTGGTTTTTTTTTAAAAGGTTTTCATCATATTTTTATTTTAAAATATTTTTATAACGCGTTTCGAGCTTAGGGTGTGCTCTTTTCAGATATTTTCGTAAAAAGTTTTTCTTTAAAATGGGAGTTTGTAGATATGCCTCCGCTGATATTAAATATGTTTTTCATAGTGATGCGATGCGTGTGTTCAGTATTCAGACGTTCTGTCTCCAACTTTAAGTGTTCACAGTGACCGGTCAAAGTTAGTTTCAAAGAGTGTTTTTTAGTCCATATGGTGAAGGTTTTTATGGCTTTTTTAGGGTTCTTTTTAAAGACTTTCTTTCCCCATGTATAGCATACACTCACACACAATCACATACGCATACATATACATTCATGTACATGTACACATGCACACGCACACGTACGCAGGCACACACTCATACACACACGCACACACGCGCGCACATACACATACATACGTTTAATTTCTAGTTGTTTGTTTGTTTAAGAGAAATGGTACTGTACTGGGTATGGGCGCGCGCACCCGCGAAAGTGTGTGCGTGCCTTATTGTGCTTTTTGTTGTTTCGTGTGTGAGGGTGCACACGCTGCACACCTACCCAAGCATGCATGCGTGTAAGTGTATTTTGTGTTTTGCCTATTTATGTATATAATTATGGAGAGATGTTTAAGGCGGGGTTAAACTTTGCTATGAAATTTTTTTCTTGAGTTAGCAAGTAGAAGTAGTTGTCAGTTTGGAAGATGGGCATTATCTCGAATCTGCCTCCACTGCATGTGTGTATATGTTGTGATACATGTAGGTGTCTATTTTCCGCGATTTTGATGTTGGATCGGTATGCGTGTGTATATCTGTGTGTGCGTGGGTGTGCACATATGATTGTGTATGCGTGTGTGTATAATTATATATCATCTGTTATCTATGCTACATCTTGTTTGTATGTATACGTGCACTTATGTTTGAGTGACCGAATCCATGTATGCATATGTGCATGGATTGGAAAGGAAACTTCAACCAATATATACATAAGGTGGAATGTATGAATATGCATGTGTGTGTGTGTGATTGTGAGTGCATATGCCCATATATATATATATGGGTGGATGAGTGTATACACATCCGTATGTATGTGTGTTTATGTGTATATATATATACATATGTATGCACATGTATGAGTGGGTAAATGTGTTCGTGTGGATATGGATATACGCGTATGCGTGAGCCCCTGCATATGTCTGTGTGTGTGCATGTGTGTGTATGTGTGTGTGCCTACATAGTATGTGGATGTTTGTGAGTGTATGTGCACATACATATATGTGTGTACATATATGTGTGTATGTGCGTGTATGTGTGTGTATATATATCTTCTACCTATTCTCCATCTCACTTGTGTGTGTGTGGGTGCGTGTACGTATGTCGGAATAATTAAGCGCATATATACATGCGTGTTTTGGTTGGGGAAAAAAAAAAGTATATATAACCAGGAACAGAACACTCTTACACGATATCCGTATATATAAAAGTATATATATATATATATATATATATATATATATATATATATATATATATATATATAAAATAAAAAAAATAATAAAAAAATAAAAATAATTGTTAGCAGTGGATGTATGCGAGTACGTGTGTGGGTGTGTAGGTGGGTATGTATATGTGTATATATGTATGCTCCTACATATATTTCTATGTATGTACGTGTGTGTATGTGTGTGTGCCTGCGTACGTGTGCGTGTGCATGTGTACATGTACATGAATGTATATGTATGCGTATGTGATTGTGTGTGAGTGTATGCTATACATGGGGAAAGAAAGTCTTTAAAAAGAACCCTAAAAAAGCCATAAAAACCTTCACCATATGGACTAAAAAACACTCTTTGAAACTACCTTTGACCGGTCACTGTGAACACTTAAAGTTGGAGACAGAACGTCTGAATACTGAACACACGCATCGCATCACTATGAAAAACATATTTAATATCAGCGGAGGCATATCTACAAACTCCCATTTTAAAGAAAAACTTTTTACGAAAATATCTGAAGAGAGCACACCCTAAACTCGAAACGCGTTATAAAAATATTTTAAAATAAAAATATGATGAAAACCTTTTAAAAAAAACCCACAATTGTTCATGGCTACACTCTTTTAAATATACATTTTTTCTCTCGTTGGAACTACACAACCATCACTTTAAATATATAGCCAGGAAGTAATCTTTGACTTTATTTCCTAAGCCTTTATGTTCGGGCTATCAAACAATTAAGAGGTATTACAAGATCTTCAAATGTATATATACATATATATACATATATATATATATATATATATATATATATATATATATATATATATATATATATATATAAGAAAATCCAGGTTGATCCCTGATGTACGTACATCCAAACACAACAAAATGATTCAGGAGTCAATCTTAGTAGCTTCACTATTCAGTATATTCCTAGACAAACACATTTAGCAATACATGTCTGTAATGTGTATATAATTTCTGATGATAAAAAGATTTATATTACGCATGTGGGGAAACCGGATGTAAACATATCTGAGGAAATAACAGAAAATTTAGAAAACGACTTCAAGTTCGGAGTGAAATCGGGTCGTAAGTAGATAATAACATTTAATGCTTCTCTTTCACTTTAACCCTGTTTTCTCGTGTAATTTAGAAATTGGAAAAACAACATTAAAACATTGGAATAACAACAACAAAAAATCGTAGAAAACGACTTTCATTCCATAGTGGGATCGAGTTTTTAGTAAATGAAAGCATTTAATGCTATTAAGACGAAGGTTCTTTTCTTGAACACTTATGAGAAATTTCTTAAGCATCTTTCTTCTATTTTATTCTATTCTAAAGCATCGTGTCCAGGATTACTAATATCCTACCTTAGAGCTAATCCTTCAAACTCCTCATCTTAGCTTAAAATTGTGTACCCAAAAAATCTTTATATATATATATATATATATATATATATATATATGTATATATATATAAATATATAAATATCTATATATGTATATATATATACATATATATATATATATATATTGGTCAAGATCAAGGTGTGGTATCTGTTCTTCAGATGCTGCACTTCTATTTCTTGTTCTCTTTCGGTGGAGGAGAAGTCCTTCACGACTGAGACAATTTTTATTTTTGTACCTTTTCTCCACGTTAAAAAACGACCCTGGTGTCTAACTCTGTCCCGTGGGGAGGCATAGTAAATAGGTATATATATAAACGTATATTGTCAGCAAGTCATTATTCAGGCACGTCTGATTGAATACAACAGAAGTATGCTTTTTTTCCGATTTTTCTGGATATCTTTTCAATTCGTCGAGCAGTTTTTTTTTTTATTTCATCTGGCATATTGTATATAATTGCGCCCAAAAGTTGTTGTTCAGCCATGTTCTTCTCAAGCGCTTTCTATCGGTGAATCTGATCGTCGTCGGAAGAGACTGTTATTGTTCTCGTTTTGTATTTTTTCAGGCTTGGTATATATATATATATATATATATATATATATATATATATATATATATATATATATATATATATATATATATGTATGTATACAGGATGACCCCCCCCAAAAAAAACGGGCGCCAACTCTAATTAGGACCCGTTTCTTAATGTTTTGTCTTAATGACATGAAACTTTTGTCATAACTAGTTTATTATATTCAAAACATCACATCAAAACACTAGGGTCTTTGGTCTTTTTTTTTTTCGTTCTACAACATATCTTCTAGATGGCCTTCATTTAGCTTTTGTTCTTTGGGTCACCCAGTATGTATATATATATATATATATATATATATATATATATATATATATAAATATATATATATATATATATATATATATATATATATATATATATGTTAAAGTTGGGCACAGGAATGCTAGGAGCGAATTATTTCTATTTTTAATTTGGATGTTCTTATTTTATACTTACTTTATTTAGTCTCTAGTTATTTATTAAATACTGTTAGTACATTCGTCCTGGTATTAAATGAGATCCGGTTAAAAAGGGACTGTTTTTTTTTTATAAGTATGGCTTATAGTAATTTTTGTCTTCGTGTGCAATTGTTAAGGTATCGAACTTTAGGATTGTTTGTTAAGATATTTCTAATGTCGGACGACTATAGGTTTTTATCATGGGATGTTAGGTGCTGTTTTATGGCACTATCGTTAGCTTAATAATAGGTTAGTCGTCGTGAGAGTGTTGTTGTGGTGTGACCTATGTATGCGTTGTATGAGGTTTTAGAGTTCGGAGACAGTCTTCGAGGGGCAAATAAATTAAAACACTACATAAGTTTCGTTTATTGTGGAGTTAGTATTTTTATAGATTTTATTTATTAAATTGGAGGTTTTTAATTTAGTATAATATATTATTAGTTTGATATTTTGTCCTGGTTGGGGGCCTGGTGTATCTTTTTATTAGGTGTGTTATCATATTTGTTCGTTAGTTTTGTAGTAAGTGTGTAGTTGGTTTTTATAGTATATTTTGATGGTGGCGCTTTTATTATTGTTAGGGTTTATGTTTTTATTTTAGAGTGAGTTTAAATAGAGTTTTATGTTCTTATCGACGATTTTATTGGAAAAATTATTAGTTATTAGGCTTTGTTTTATGTTTGATAGTTATTTGTAAAATATTTGTCGGGCTGATGCTATACTGTATATGCGGTGGATCATTTTTTTTTTATAATGGAAGTTTTACATTTTTCTGGGCATTCACTATGGTAATTTAAGACCATTGCATTATTGTTGGTAATTTTTTTGGTATGATGAGGTTATGTATTTAGTGCGGTTGCTTGAATCTACTAATACCTCGAGAAATAGTATTTTTTTTTTATTTATCTGGCCGAAATTTTTGTATTCAGTATATTTTTTTAGAAATACACCATATTCTTAGAGGAAGGGGCCAAGGAAAGGTTGCCGGCATCCAAAGTGAAATTAGTTTGGTGGAACCATCTGTATTCGAACTTAAAACTGCTTGATCTCCCAGGTGCTCCGACGAACTCATTGCACTCGCGACCTTTTTGTAGAGGTCCTTGAATACAAAAACCCTAGTTTAATATTTTCTCTCATCAGATTGCTAGACTTTGGAATTCCCACTATGTTTCCTGCTTCACTGTTTGTATTCCCTTGCAGAAGTTCAAATATAATGTCAACAAATACCTCGCTCATCTCTTTATTTTCTTTATTTTTTCCATAGTTACCCTTACGCCCAAATGTCAATATTTTTTTATTATTATTTAGGGTTGAACAAGAGTAAAAAATGTTAATGGTCACTTGAAGGCAATCGTTCAAATTTAAATATTTCAAATTAACATCACACGTATCAGTACTCATATCAGCTTACGCACTTACAAGCATAATGCGCACATAGCGACCACTCCGAGTTAAGTATGTGTGAACATACGAACAATTCACACTCATAAACATGCGATCCGAGTTTGTTATGGGATGACGTAGCAATGCACTACTTTTGGGCGCACATGAACATATTTCGCGCCTCCTCGAATTCTTGGGAGGAAGCGAAGCGCTCAATTATGAAAAGAGTGCAGAGTAAATAATGGACAAATCTTATGCATAGTTCTAGAGATTCATAACAAAAACAATTCACACAAACACACACATTAACTAGATGAATATATGTACTAGCAGGGTAACCCCATGTTGGCCGGGATTGAATGATCGTCAACAGATGCCTCACGTTCTCATACTATTATTCTCATGGTAATCGGTGAAATCGCTTTTATTTTTAATCAAATCGACTAATTGCCTGCTCTAGTAATAGATCCTACCCTGCAGTGTACCGGGAGGAAGCTTCATATGCGTCTTGCAGTGACTGAGTCCACAATACACTGTGGTCTACATATCACTGTAGCGAATAAACTGTTGATTTTACAAAATTATCTGTAAGTAATGGCTTCAATTAAGGTTGTAAATGCAAAAGTTATATATCATGGATCAAATGTGCTCTAAACAGAAACATTCATTTCGAACGCGTCTCGGTCTAATAAGAGAACATACGGTTGATTTTTTTGGTTGGTACTTTCTGCTTGTGCGGTGATAAAACTTATCAAACGCATTTGTGATGTTGAGTTGTGCAAACCTGTTAAGTTTGGTCAAAATCAGGCTCCCTTCTTTATCGGATTTTTTCGATTATCGATTTTTGTATCAGACGAACTCCAATACACAACCAACGCAAGAACTCTCTGACACATCAAGTACCTTCGTGTGACATTTCAAATAAATCGGCCTAGCCGTTTCTCAGTCTATATAAAAACTACTATTGATTTTATATTTCTAGCCTTACTGCTTGTGCGCTGATAGTAGCTTGCATTTTAGTTTAAAATGGAAAATTACAGGTATCATTGTTCAATTATGCTTTAACTTGAAACATTCATTTCAAAAGCGCCCCTGTCATTTAAAAAAAAAACCTACTGTTGATTTTATATCTTCGACCTTTCGGCTTGTGTGGTAATAAAACTTCTCAAATGCACTTCTGAGTATTTATTAGTACTTATTCTTTTATCTTACATGGTTTGTTTTATGTTTGAAATACAATTTCCACTATTTTCATAGAATTATTAATATTTCCTGTTTTTTTTTATTTTGGACAAAAAATGTTTTTTGATGCTATCCCCAAAAAAAACATCAGCATTATCTAAGCATATCTGTTCATTAAATACATGTCGCATTCCGTGAGGGTTCTACGAGGCTTGCTACTTTAGATTATTACTAGCAGGCACTCCCCGCATTGCCCCATCGTAAAATATGCATAAATATTATATTTTAATTTATGTAGCATCCTTTTGTTATTGTATATAGAAATAGCGTAGTTATTAAACGTAATGAAGTAAATGAATTATAAAACAAAAATAGGCAAGTACGATAACCATTTGACCAGCTTGACTTGATCTTTAAAAAGTACTTTCAAACGAACTTATACTTAACATAAAGAAGCTGTCATGTTTCACGACCGTACAATCACAAACGTTCAGTGACAAAGTTGAAAACGGATGAAAATCCGATAACCTCCACGAACCAATTTTTCAATTTGGATTCCTTAGCAGCCTTTCCACCGGAAAAAAAAACGAATTAAAATTTTCCGCATGTCTGGATATCTTATATACCAAATTTCAAAATTCGTTGATTATATAGATTGACAATGTCCTCAAAGACACATTCTCACTTTTATAGATATAAGTACTATTATCATGTTTAGTAAAAAAGAAATTGCCTGTAAATGTAATCATGATAGCAAGATGAATCACCTTTTTTGTCTTTGGTCAGTAAAGGAAAAATACTTCTTGACTAGGAACGCTTTTAATGCTGACGTGATTTTTAATATATAGTCTATTCACGGGATAGCTGGAGTATTATTGTCATATTTGGGCCGGTACATCTGCTACTCGTCTCTCACTCCTAGCCAAGGTTCAAAAGAGAGGCGCTAACCTAATAGGTCCTGAACTGTCATCCAAGCTTCAGCCTCTGTCCCATCGACGAAATGTAGCATCCCTCTGGCCGTTCTACAAGTACTTTAACGGTGAATGTTCCGACGAACTGCAAGCTCTTATACCTCCCTCTACGTAAATACCCCCGACAAACCCGACAAGCAGCTAAATCCCACCCTTCACAGTAGTGATCCCTAGATGTAAGATAGCCTTCTACTCCAGTAGTTTTTTTCTCCAGAACCGCTAGATTTTGGAATTCCCTTCCGGGTGTTTACTTCCTCTAACTGTACTGACATGCAGAAGTTCAAGTGTAACGTGAACCGACATCTTGCTGCCTAACTCTCAACCTAGTACCCCTGTAGACTGTGTCCCTAATAGTAGCCCTCTACATCAAAGCTTGTGGTGATAATGTAAAAAAAAAAAAAAATCCCACATTTAAAATCCAGCTTATGTTTAACGGTGTACTCCTGGGAAGGTAATTAAATAAGGATAAATGCAAACATTAAGGTCGACGTCATTTGACCACTCTTTATTTATTTATTTATTTATTAATGTAGATTCTTCGGCCAACTTTTTCTCATTAGAATAATACGAATAACCAATGCTCATCTCAAGAATTCGGAAACGGCATTTGTTTTATTTCGTTTTCTCGGCTATTTCTTCTCCTTTTCTCTCTTTTTTTTCGTTCAGATTTGATCGCAATTTACAGACCGTCACGTGACATATAAGATCTGGCAGAATGATTGACACGTGTGCACCAAAAGACCTAATTAAATACCTCCCGTCCCACACACGTCCATACCCACGTTGCCAGATATCAAGTTTCGTACTTCTCTAAACTACCTACAACGAAGAATACCCGCCCATTATCAGGAGGGGGTCCCTATGATGAAGACAGAAAACCGAGTTTGTTCACAAAAATGGCTAAACGGAAGCATTTATTTAAACCAACACAAAAATGATTGAACGATAAGAATGGAAACATTAATTTGTTTCTCAACTAATATATGAATTATTAATGGTGATTCGACAAAATGGCCGATGAAAAAAAAACGCTAATTTCTTTCAAAATCTCAAGTTAAGTTAAAATCCTACTGAAACATGAAAAAAAAAACAATAATTAAAACTCGTTTATATCTTGTACTGATACAGAACCTGATCCAAGACCGCGTCGCCACCTTCTGTCAGTTTATCGTAAGTAGCCTGAAAAGTTGCGGAAAAGTTGTCAAAAAAAGCGACACGAACATTACATGACGATAAATTTAAAACGCTGAAAACTATACTTTTACGCAAGTATATAAGACTTATCGTAAGTTTAATTATATCAAAGAAATGTAATCATCTTTTTTCTTGTATTTTATTTAAAACAAAACCTTCCATTGCTGGTAGTAATAATAAAATATTTAATATTCATTGGTTATAACCTACAAGTAAAGCTAAAATTCATTGTATGTTTTTACGTTTAAGGAAATATATGCATATTCAACATGTTTTTTAATGAAAATCGGGGAAATAACAATTCCATAATTAGGAAAATTAATTTCTTTTTTTTAATCAGTAATTTTATCAGAATCGGGAATTTAGTAGAGAATTGTTTATTTTATTGGAATTGGAAAAATATTAGAATCGTCTCATTAGTAATATATATATATATATATATATATATATATATATATATATATATATATATATATGATTGATATGTAGTTTGCTTGAAGCATTGTGTGAGATAGGTATGTAAACGAGATTTAGAAGGCTGTCACAATGCGAGGAATGAATTATAGTCGCTGTTGGTAAGAGGAGACGAGAACAAGTGGCGATTTACAAATCAATAAGTACATATTTATATATATATATATTTTATTATTTTTTATTTTTATATATATATTTATTCAGTCGTATGGTAAAATGTCTTACTTGTATTCATGCGACGTATTCCATTATTAATTTCGGAAGAATTTTCCCTTTTCAAATGGTGTGCGTAACAGGTCGATTCAAAGCATGCTGGAATCGACCTGTTACGCACACAATTTGAAAAGGGATTTTTCCGAAATTAATAATGGAATACGTCGCATGAATACAAGTAATACATTTTACCATACAACTGAATATATATATATATATAAAAATAAAAAATAATATATATATATATATATATATATATATGTACTTATTGATTTGTAAATCGCCACTTGTTCTCGTCTCCTCTTACCAACATCGACTATAATTCACTCCTCGCATTGTGACAGCCTTCTAAATCTCTTTTACATATATATATATATATATATATATATATATATATATATATATATATATATATATATACATATCATAAATGGTTTCTTCATATTAGTCATAAAGTTTTAGAAACTAATCAAAGATGGACATTGGTATTTTAATTTCCGATACCAACTCCAATTCTCCCCAAGTTTTTCATTTTTCTGATTCCCGGTTCTGCGTTGCATGTTGTGTATGTAGACTAGTTAATTAATAAGTGCTGGAAATATATTCTAATATCATTAAGTGGTAAATTTTACTGATATTTGTTAAAACAAGTTTTAATTTTTCAAATTACATAGCATTACTACAAATTACATATCATTAGTAAAACTTACATATCATTAGTAAAAATTACATATTATTAGATAAAATTACATATCATTAGTTAAAATCACATATCATTAATTAAAATTACATATTATTAGTAAAATTTACATATTATTAGTTAAAATTAGATATCATTAGTGAAAAGTACGTATCATTAGTTAAAATTACATATTATTAGTTAAAATTACATATCATTAGTCAAAATTACATAACATTTGTTAAAATTACATATTATTAGTAAAAATTACATATATTTAGTTAAAATTACATATTATTAGTGAAACGTACATACCATTAGTTAAAAGTACATATTAGTTAAAATTTCATATCATTAGATATAATTACATATCATTAGTTAAAATCACATATCATTAATTAAAATTACATATTATTAGTAAAAATTACATATTATTAGTTAAAATTAGATATCATTATTGAAAAGTACGTATCATTAGTGAAAATTACATATTATTAGTTAAAACTACTTATCATTAGTTAAAATTACATATTATATGTTAAAATTACATATTATTAGTTAAAATAACACATGATTAATTAAAATTAGATATCATTAGTTAAAAGTACATATCATTTGTTAAAATTACATATCTTTAGTTAAAATTACATATCATTAGTTAAAATTATATATTTTTAGTTAAAATTACATATCATTAGTTAAAATTATATATCATTAGTTAAAATTACATATCATTAGTTAAAATTACATATCATTAGTTAAAATTACATATCATTAGTTAAAATTACATATTTTTAGTTAAAATTACATATCATTAGTTAAAATTACATATCATTAGTTAAAATTAGAATTTCAACATTAAGCTGTGACACATTTTGCCAGTCTCGACAAGCGCATGACAGTCGAAATATTCTGTTATTTATTTTCATTTCCGGTTTATTCAATTATTTATCCAATTGTTGTCCTACTTGCATGCACTAATCAGATATCGTGTTGACCCCAATCTAACAAAGAACATAATGAGAATACTATTACTTCTGTGAACACACAAATACAGACGTAACAAAAGGATAGGGTGTCAGACGTTGGGAGAAGCGCTCGACCTTGCATGTTTAAGTGTTCCGTCTCGACAAGACAAATGTTTTCTTACTTTAGAAGAAAGCATTGAGTCCGTGGAAAATGGAATTCAGAAATATGCGAGCTCGGGTCTGGAGCAGGCGATGTTGCCTGTCAAATCTCGTTGAGAAGTCTAGCTCTGGCAAAAAGAGGACATTTAGATTAGCGCTGAATAAAAGCAAACGTGCTTTGGTTGAAAGGGCAAGATGAAAAGACCCAACAGGGGTCGAAACAGAAAAGAAAGGGCTGTATGTAATTCGGGATAGATTAAAGAACGGGTTTGGGGTTTAAGTTCTGACCTGGTCATCATGAATACGTTGCGGTCTGTAGGTTGAAGGAATTCGGCTAGAATTGGCTCCTATAGGTAACGGTGGTTACATTGAGGACGGTATTCGTGCTATGGGGATTTGAGTAGTTGGGTTGGGAGTGATGGGGGTTTTAAAGAGTTCTGTACGCGTTAAAGGCTATACGAAGGACAAATATGTGATTAGTTTTATTTACACTATACGGCTGATTCACGTTGACACACCATGTTTCTGTTAGATTCACCGAAGTTAATCAAAGTTGAATCTAGCCAGTACTAACATGCGTAACCACATTGGAATTGCATTTGTTGTATGTGCTCTCTGCTTATCTCGGCATTGTTTCCAGTCGTCTAGCACTTCTCCAGGCCACTAGACTCAATTCGTGCCGATCCAGGAATACTGAATCGGCACGAATTTGAATTGAGTACGGTTGAGGATTGCGCAATCTTCGCGTCACAATTACACGTACAGCCCCCCCCCCGCAAGGAGGTATCCATAGTCTCTTGGGAATGAATGGTGGCTTCATTCATTTCCATATTAAAAGGAACTGTTATCATTCAAAATCATCCAGTTTATCGAAAAATATGTGTTTCTACCGATTGCCATGGTAACGAGTAGAACGTTTGATTCCACAATACTTAATATCTCAACAGCTTTGCTCTTTTAATATCTACCCACACTTAGGACCATACTATGTGTACTTTACACTTCGCCGTCACCATCTGTGAAAACGCCGCGAACGTTCTCTCTTCCTACCCAGTCAGTAGAACATGTGATGAAACTATATGGACCTGCACATTGCTTACAATAAAAAGGGAATTTTATAAATTAACTATTTTCTGGTGCAACATATGAAAACATATTTTTAATTGTTTCAAATTATAAGAATTTTTAAATAAAATATTGTTACCACATCTGTGCTGGTGCATCTGCAATTAGTCTCCCTCCCTTGATGTTATGCAGCTGCCGGGCAACGCCGGTTAGGAAATAATTATTCAGAAGCGGGTTGATTTGTCTACCCATCTGTTTATATATATATATATATATATATATATATATATATATATATATATATATATATATATATATATATATAGTGCTTTTTCTTTTAATGATTTGGAATTCATTCCATTTGCGCTTTTTTCCAAGGAACTCTGCCTTTTGGGTCATTTTGGACCATTTGGAATTTACCCATTGGATTGGAAATTTTAAATTCAACCGTTTTGGATGTTACCATTCTTGGATTTTTTACCCTTCACCGGACTATCCATTTATGTGAAATCTTTTATCATTTTTCTTTTACCTCCTATTCCCCTTACCTCACCTTTTTTTTTAACCCAGTAAGAGCTGTGACTTACTTGTAGTTTCATTAAATACTTTTTATATGCAAAATCCGATCCTGTATTTTGCTAATTCCTGCCCTCTGATGAGAAGGAGTGTATTTCTTCGAAACTCCGCGGATTAAGGACTATCCACTTCTCTTGTGCTTTCTTTTTTTTTAAATTAAATATGTTTTTAACTCTTTTTCAAGATGTTTTTAAACATGTTTTATTAATCACTTGTTCATATATATATATATATATATATATATATATATATATATATATATATATATATATATATATATATACATTTATCTCTTTAGCTAAAGAATACCAATTGTGAATAACAGTAATGTTAGCGAACGTTTCAGGGCAAGGAAAGGTCAGCGTGTCATGATTTGACATAGATCAAACTCTATGACCGACCTAAACTTTTATCGGAAATATTAGGTAGATGAGACTGGATCTAACGTGTCAAAAGATCCGGTTTGGGAAAATTTATTACATTTTTGTTGACTTGGTTGCAATACACGCAAGCGACAACATATAAGGGTCAGGGGCTCCTCAAAAAGGGGCGTTGGTTTGTCCGCATGCCAAGATTGCCGGTACATTCCAGTCTGCTAAGATAATACATGTTGCGTGGAATAAAATATATTCAACAATCAACATCTTGTATTCGTTTGGCATGCGTTTGTCTTCGGTTGGCAGAATCAACTCCAAAGATGAGCGATGAAGAGTCCTCCACAGCCAAGCAGAGCCAGCTACGTCGCTTCATGCTTATGTATTCGTGTTATATGTAATTAATACATCCACACACTAAATGAAATTCCAATACTGTCACGGCTTTATAAATACGGCCCGTAAACAAGACAGTTAAATAAAAGAAGTTAGAAAACACGCCTGCCATAATAATAACAGACCATTCCATTAGACAAGGTAAAACAAGTGACACATTACCAATTAAACCCCAGCTTCTGTCCTATCGCCGAAGTGTTACACCTTTTTGTCTATTTTACAAGGATTTTATTAAATGTGCTCCGATGAACTCAAAGCACGTGTACCATCTCGACCTAAATACACCCGATTTACCCGACAAGCAGCAAAATATCACACTTCAGAGATCCCTAGATGCCAGCCAACTTTCTATTCAAATAGTTTTTCCCCCTTGAACTACTAGACTTTGGTATTCACTCCCAGGTCTCTGCTTTTCCGACTGTACTGACAAGCAGAAGTTCAAGTGTGATGTGAACCAACATATGCTGCTCAACTCTCTCCCTGTGCATTTAGTAGCCACTTACGCCAAAATGGCATTGTTTGAGATTAAATAACCATAAAATTAAAATACAACTGCATAAAAAAAGGAAAACAACTTTAGAAAATTACTCTCTATCGAAGCGTTTCGTTTAAAAAATTACAAACACGCTAAACATGTGAAATCATCTGATATGATTAACATAAAGCTACAAGAGTTATAAAAATTCGTTAACGTATCGATATCATAGATCACTATCAAATTATGTAAGGGAACTCAAAAACAGTGGGAAATCACTAACGTTCAGAGAGAATATAGGAATAAAAATTAGGTACAAGTACATTAGATGACAGAATATAATTCGAATTTTTTTTTTTTCCAATGCTGTTTTTCACATTTTTGTTAAACAAATTATGGAAATAGGTTAATATAGAAGTTCTATAACGCAATTCGTGTTACGTCCATGTGTCTGGTTGACGAAAGTGATATAATGTGCAGTCGATGTTTACACAATGTTTTTACAAAGTAATCACCACTTGTCAAGGCCCAGATGCCACTCGAGGATGAGGGTAAAAAGTGTACAGTAGTCAAATGGAGAATATCATACTAATCGTTAGAAGTGTAAATTTTGCAAATTGGATTACTGTAGGGGAACGGCTTATCAAGAACTTATTTACGTTGGACTTGAAAACGACAATATTGTAGTAAGCTGGAAAGTAGGCAAACCGAAGAGAGTTCCACAGGTGTGCATTTATAAGAAAGAAGCTTTGTTCATGGAATCTACGTTTAGGTTTAGGCACAGATAAAGAGTGAGGGAAATTATTGATAGTGTGTTCAGCTAGACGAGTGTTTATCGTAAATGTTTGGCGAGGGCTGGACTATAAATTGAAAATACCGATGAAACAGAGACAGGCTGGCAACGCCTCTTCTGTGAGAAATACGTGGCAGGGAAAAAAAAAGGACATCCTTCACTAGGCTACGAAGTCTAATTTGAACTCTGTCAGGCAGGATAAGTTCTTGCACTTTCACATACAAAATCCAAATTCATAAACGCGTTTGTACGCATGTCGTCCGCGCATGCACTATCCTAAATAAAAACAAATAGTATATTTTAGACCAATCAGAAAACTTTCTGAATGTATTTGAAATGGTCTTTCTGTGAGCTTTCTAAACTCTTTAAAAGCCAGATGCTTTTTTAATAAATCAATGAAATCCGGCTGACTCTAATCTGTGGGTCGGTGTCGCTGGACGCCCCACTACGGGTGCTCATATTTTAAACATTTCCTTCCACTCATACATACAAACACACATTAACAAACACACAGACACACATCTTATTGACTTATTGTCTGCAAATCTGTATAAACTTTATTCATTGAAATATCCCAAGGTTTCTCACTGAACTCAAACTATGATACGAAAACAAATGAACTTATAAACAACTTTCAATAAATTTTAACTTATAAAATAAGCAGATATCTTTTGAATACAATTTTCCTAGCCTCTGAAAATTACAGCTCTTAATTAAACGATACAGGCTTTTTTTTTGTTTGTTTTTAGTATTAAATTTTCACCAAAAAACAATGCACACAGCTACTTTGAAGTGGGGGGCTACTATCGGGTACATAAGTTGCAGGGGTATTATGAAGGGAGATGAGTAGCAAGATGTCTGTTCATGCTACACTTGAACTTTTGCATGTCAGCACAATTGGGAAAGCAGAGTTCCAATGTCTAGCAGTTCTGGGAAAGAAACTATTGGTGTAGATGGCCCCAGGGTGGGATTTTGGTGCTTGTCAGGTTTGTCGGGGGTATTCTCGTCGAGGGGGTACAAGTGCTTGTAGTTCTTCAGAACATTCAGCATTAAAGTACTTATAGAAAAGGCAGAGGGGTGCAACATTTCGTCGATGGGACAGAGGGTGATACTTAGATGACAGTTCAGGACCTATCAGGTTGGTGACTATCTTTTGAACCCTTCCCAGGAGTGAGAGACAAGTAGCAAATGGACGAGCCAAAATGTGACAACAGTACTCCATACATGGGCGAATGGTGGCCTTATAGAGGTACAGTATACTTTTCTCTAATATCGCAACTAATTAACACCCTTCTTTTTACAAGAACTCTAAAAATATTCACGAACGTTCTTTGTTTTTCCTATTGCTGTAATCTCCCATTTAAATAGATGTACATTTTTTTTTTGTTCAAGAGTTCAAGCGCAAATGTTGATATTAAGTTCGTGTATATTTTTGGAAAAAAAAGTATTAATTTGTATTACACACAATTTGATGCAGGACAATTTTTAAAATTATTATTTTTTTTTTGTATCGAATGAATTTCTAAAAATATGTTTGGAGTGGTTGGCGGGATTTCTACATTGTAAAGTTTATAAAAACAAACGAATGTGTCTATTAATTTCATTTATTGCGGACTATAATCCTTATCTTTTCTTAGTTGTTTCACGACGTTTCGGCCAACTATTCCTTTGGCCTTCGTCAGGTGGTAACTCTGATTTTCCTATCTGCATTCACTGCAGTTACCACCTGACGAAGTCCAGAGGAATAGTTGGTTGAAATGTCATGAAACAACTAATAAAATATGAGGATAATTGTCCGCAATAAATAAAATTAATAAATAAAATTAATAAATAAAATTAATAAATAAAATTAATAAATAAAATCAATAAATAAAATTAATGAATCAATTTAATAAATAAATTAATAACAAAACAATAAATAAAATCAATAAATAATATTAATAAATAAAATTAATAAATAAAATTAATAAATAAATAAATAAATTGATAAATAAAATTAATAAATAAATTAATTAATAAATTAATAAATAACATTAATAAATAAACCAAATAAATAAAATTAATAAATAAAATTAATAAATAAAATTAATAAATAAAATTATTAAATAAAATTATTAAATAAAATTAATAAATAAAATTTATAAATAAAATTAATAAATAAAATTAATAAAAAAAGTAATACATAAATTAATAAATAAAAGTAATAAATAAATTAATCAATAAAATTAATAAATAAAATTAATGAATAAAATTAATAAAATAATTAATAAATAAAATTAATAAATAAAATTAATAAATAAAATTAATAAATAAATTTATAAATAAAATTAATAAATAATACCCATCTAAATGAATTCCAATTAAATAATACAATGTGCCCGTATTACTCACTGGTTACAAAAATATATATTGCAACGCTGAATATATATTGCTAAGTGATCAATTGATAAAACTATAATTAATAAAAATCAGTTAATATTAATTTATACATTAATATTAAATGTGAATATTTACAAAAAAAATGTTTATGTTGTTATCTATGAAAATGATTTTCCAAAAATCTTCATTAGTTTAAAAAACTATCTATATACACACGCACACAAACTCACACACAAATATATATCTATGTCCAAGGAACCTATATCTAAAATTTCATGTGTGCAGACCCAAAATTGTCGGAGGAGGTTGGTAGTGTTCTCAAAGATCAAATCGTTGAACTTTGACCTCTTAACAGCGAAATTTCTGTCCGAAAACCGATCACGTAGATTTTCCCAAATCTCAGTACCCTGTATATCAAATTTCGAGTCTGTAGACTGAAAATTAACAGAGTTATTCCGAATGAAAATATACACGGACACACAGACAGGTAGACACACAGACACGTTCACTTTTATAGATATATAGATAGATAGATAGACTAGCATGGGTGCCCGGCGTTGGCCGGATATTTGGAGGTGTATGTTGAGCAAAGAAAACAAGCTCTTAATTGTGTTAATTTTTACCCCAATTATGCCTCTTAACATTTATCGTTTTGGGCTCAAATGAAGTTATTAAGTTAGATCCGTATCCAAGAAACCTATATCTAAAATTTCAAGTGTTTAGCCCCAAAATTGTCGGAGGAGTTTGGTAGAATTCTCTAAGGGCAAATCGTTGAACTTTGACCCCTTAACAGCCACATTTCTGGCCGAAAACATATCACAAAGATTTTCCCAAATCTCAGTACCTAGTATATTAAATTTCGAGTATATATATATATATATATATATCAGAACAAGTAGTTAATAAACCATGTTAAAAACACTTTGAAAAAGAGTTAAATACATATTTAATTTTATAAAAAGAAGCACAAAATAAGTGGATAGTCCTTAATTCGCGGAGTTTCGAAGAAATACATTCCTTATAATCAGAGGCTAGGATTTAGCAAAATGCGGGATGGGATTTTGCTTGCAAAAGTATTTTATAAAACTACAAGAAAGTCATAGATCTTACTTGTTAATATATATATATTATATATATATATATATATATATATATATATATATATATATATATATATATATATTACCGTTTTATCTACTTAGGTAGAAATGTTTGGATTACCAAATCGTATCATCCGATAATTTCATCAGATTTTACATAAGTAATTATTATGATTAGGAAAAAAAAGATATTAGAAAAACCACATACAAAAAAGGGGGAAAAAGAACATCAATCAGATATCAGTAGCAGTTAAGTTTTAAAAGACATTAGAAGGTGATAAGGGGAGACGGTGAGTTTAAAATTAAGGGGCAAGTATTAAACCAGAGAGGGATAGGAATAAAAGGACGGGAGTGTAGCAGAATCAGCAATAATCGAAATGAGGAGAAATAGAGAGCTTACCTCGGATACGTCTGCTGTGTTTCGGGCTGAGCGGAACAGAGAGTTCAAAGATGGCGTCCATGGGTTTTTATTAGCGTTGACCACATGCAATTCTCGTAGAATCGCGTCTACTGTCGCACGATTATGCAAATATATAATTCCCGGTCGCTATAAATGCATGGCGCTGGTAAACAGTCAGGAGTGTCCTGCAGATTGTGTGTAGGCGGGTCTGGTGATTGGAGTGTTCTTTGTGACGAACCACGTGTTTGCGAGAAGCGAGTTTTTTTTTTGCTTTTTTATTTCTTGTTTTTATCTCCTTCTTTCTCTACGGTCATTACAGCCAAGAGTCCCCTCTCTTCTAGAGGTGGACGATACTGACTATTTCCTATCCGTGTTTTAGCCTTTTTTTTCCTACTACATTTTGCTTCATGCTATTTCGGCGCGAATATTTCGAAGGTGCGGATACGCAGTGATATTATAACCATAGTTATGTTTCTGTCTGCCGCAAACGCGTCGTTGGTAAATGCCTCCTTTAATCGGGCCTCAGTCTACTCTTTCTTCTTTTGATCGTCCTCCTCCATTTCCATGTTAGGTGCGACCTGAAGATGACTCTCAACATATCAACTTAGCCGAAATGGCCGCCGTATTGAAAGGCATACATTTGGCTCTTCAGTGGCAGAGCAAGTTGCTACACATAAAGACAGATTCAGTCTGCGTATACCATTGTGTCTCGGACACGCTAACTGGAAAGGTGCGAGTACGCACCAAAGCAGCAAAAGCTTATTAGGAAGCGACTAAGACCTCTCAAGGAGCTCGTGAAAGAGTACGTGCTGACAGTGGACGTGACGCTGGTTCCATCAACACGAAACATCGCTGACCGATTGACACGAGTACCACAGTGGTGGTTTGAGGCAATGAAAAAGAAAAACGGGCTTGACCTGGTTTAAAAGCGCGGTTCACACAAACGAGCTGGATGAGAGTCAAATCATGGCTATTCACAAAGGAGTGGACATCCGGGGGTGCGACGCACTGCCTACTTTGTCAGGAGAATTTGCCATACCACGACAAAAGCAACCGTTAAAACGGTCATACGGAAATGTGACGAATGTCAATCCATTGATCCAGCGCCAGTCAGGTGGGAAAAGGGAAAGCTGGAAGTTAACGAGAATTGGTAGAGAATTGGAATGGATATCACGGATTATGGCACCTTCCATTTTTTTTTTTAACTCTAACAGACTGTGGTCCATCGCGTTTCTCCATTTGGAGGAAATTGGCGAGGCAGGACTCGGCAAGCGTGATTCATCAGTTGGAGGCTGTGTTCCTCGAGCATGGCTCGCCGCATGAAATCCTTTTAGACAATGACACGGCTTTCTGCAGCAACGCGTTCCAAGTATTTGCACATAAATGGGGAGTCCACCTGCGATTTCGTTGTGCATACGCTCCAGCCGGGAATGGCATAGTGGAGCGATGTCAACGTACAGTGAAACGAATAGCAGCTGGAATGCGCTGTTCTACACAGGATGCTCTCTACTAGTATAACATCACACCCAGAGACGACACATCTCCCTTCACTGCGCCTGCCAACAGTATTTATCGATACGAATTCGAGTAAAGAAGACCAATCTCGCAACTGCGTGCCTAGGTCCCAAGAACAAATCTTACCAGGTTGGATATTGCGTGTGGGTCAAAAGACCGTAAAATCGATGTACCACGAGGTTCGGCAAGGGTGAGGTGACCAAGGTAATCAGCCCTCAATCGATTTTGGTGGACGGTGTGCCTCGCCACGTGAAAGATCTTCGCCCTCGCCACGTGAAAGATCTGCGCCCTCGCCATTATGTTGTTACATCAGAGAAAGAGGAAGAGGAAGACATTGCGATGTCTTCTGAAAGGACAGAGAGTATGATGCAGGACGGCGGAGAAGATTTTGAGCCATATAATGCACATACTGAAGAAGCGGAAGAGGGACCACCCGTCTTGCCTTTACGAAGGATTACCCGACAAAGACGAATACTGGCCCCCTGCCCTGATTGTGAAACACCGCCTATGGAACAGATTGGTGGCAATAACGGTGGTAATGAGGAAGATAGCAAGGAGGAAGTGCTGCCTCCCGTTCTTCGAAGAAGTACCCGACAAAGACGACTGCCTCTGAAATGTTTGTGATCATGAGATCAGGGGGGAGTGTAGCAGAATTAGCATAAAGCGAAATGAGGGGAAATAGAGAACTTACCTCGGATACGTCTGTTGTGTTTCGGGCTGAGCGGAACAGAGAGGTCAAAGATGGCATCCATGTTTTTTTTTTATTAGAGTTGACCCCATGCAATTCTCGTAGAATCGCGTCTGCTCTCGCACGATTATGCAAATATATAATTCCCGGTCGCTATAAAGGCATGGCGCTGGAAAGCAGTCAAGAGTGTCCTGCAGATTGTGTGTAGGTGATTCTGACGATTGGATTGTTCTTTCTGACAGGCCACGTGTTTGTGAGAAGCGAGATTTTTTCTGCTTTTTTTATTTCTTAATTTTGTCTCCTTCCTTTTCTTTCTTTACGGTCATTACAGCCAAGAAATCCCTCTCTTCTAGACGTGGGCGATACTGGCTATTTCCTATCTGGTTTCCTGATTTTTTTTTTGCTTACTACATTTTGCTTCTGAGAAAAAAAGGTTGAAAAGAGGACGTGAGAGGGATAGAACTGTGGAGTCAGAAGTGGGGACAAACAGAGGGATAAGAAATAAAAGAGAATTTAGAGTGTAGCGCTAACTTCTTGCATGGAGAAAGACATAACGTTTGGTCGTTGAATAAGTGTCATATTGAGTTTGACACGTTAAATATCCATGCGGTTTGGGATGGGACGCTGTTTGCAATAAGTAAAATGTGTCCTCTAAAATTAAGCTGAGTTACATCCAACTTAAGCAGCTAAAACTGTAATAATAATAATAATAATAATAATAATAATAATAATAATAACATATATATATATATATATATATACTAGCAGAAGTACACGTCGGTGACTGGGTTAAAACAGCCTACAGAAAATGGACTGTGATTGATGAAAGTATAATAGGTTATGAAAAGGAGGGGATTGTAAAGAGATAGGTTTTGATACTCAAACATTTTACCCTAAGCAAAATATGATGAAAGTAAAGATAATTTTCGCGAAAATATTTTTTTATCCACTTTGTTTCCATTTATAGCCAAGAGTGACCAATAAAATGATGTTTCCTTACAAAGAGAAAATGTTGTAGATATAATAATATAAATATACAAGAAATAAATGTTACCATAGTCAATAAAAGTTACTTTTATGGTAGAAAAGTTAATTGGTTTGTATTTTTAAGTAGTTTGTATTTTTTTTTATTCACGAACCGGTTAAAAAATATCAAAATGGCAGCGACTTTGAAATGGAGAGCCCCGTTTACAATTTGAAGGAGGGGACTTGAGCATTCTGTGTTTACACTGTAAGAGAGTTCCGTCAACGTAAGGAATATTTATAAACATATTTTAATGTTTTCTGTTATTTTGTGCTTCAGGAATATTCGATTATGGCATGTGTAGTTTATATAAAAATTCATTTAAGTAGTTATTTCCTCAAATTTCGTTTTAATTTCGGTTCGCTGAAATAATTTCACGTAAAGAGCATTAAAATCTATTTAAAAAAAACATGAACTGAACTTTTATTGACTATGGTAGCATTTATTTTTTCGGGTAGTTGTTTGTTGGTTTTTCTGCTAAACACTCTTACTAAACAATATCGACGAAATATCGAAAAAACAACGAAACAGAAAGAGTTTTGAAAAATAATGAAGCTTTACTTTCTTTAGTAAAATAATCCGAAACAGCAAAATGAGATATAAAAAAAGTAAACACGTAATTACTTTAGTTTTTTTAACGCAAAGAATCGATATAAATATGAATAAGAAGAAAATGGCGCCCTTTTCAAGCAGAATAGCTTCGTTTCAGTTTTACAGTATTGAACAGTGTAGTATTGTGCCTCGGATTCAGGGTTGTACTATTGTAATGTAAAGAACACGCAGAAAGGGTTGTAATCAGCTGAAGTCTTTCTAGTACACTGACAAAAAAAGCTTAAATAGATATATAAATAAAGTAAAAAGGTTATGTAAATGTTTTTAAAATACACATAATCACGGGAGCATGATTTTTCCTTCCTTTGACACGATAAAAAGTAAGGTTCTTATTTTTTATTATTTATCTATTTTCGAAAGAGTGCCACGTGCAAGTGGAGAAGAAAAAACAGAGTTATGCAAAATTTGTGACGAGAATTGTCTAAAGTTCCGACTTTTTAATATTTTTTTTTTTTGGCTTTCACTTTAATAAGAACGTGAATTTATGAGGTGAATTTATTCGATACAATATGATTCAACTCAAAAATATAAATAAATAAAAGCTAACGTGAATTAAGATTAAAGTTAAGGTGTTATTTTGGACCCTCACCCCTTTTAAAAAACATTGTTAAACTTTGTAACATATTTACATTCTATGGAGGTCAGGCGCGAACGAACACCCAATAATTTTATTATACCATATTTCTTCAAACTGAAACATAATTATCAAAGTATACTTACACAAATAGATATGAAAAGTCTTTGGTAAAGTTTGTGCCATATTTCCATGGAGTACAGGCGCGAACGCAAACCCCACAATTTTATTATGCCATCCCTATTTAAGTTGAAACATACTTATCAAAGTATACTTATGTACATCTATATCAAAAACCCGTGTAAACGTTTTTTTTTAATTTTTTTTATTTTCATACTTTGAGGGCCAGGCGCAAACGCAGACCCCACAAGTTTTATGAACCACCTTCATCCAGATCAAACATACCCATTCCTGATACTCAAGGCACATTGCCACTTTGTTGTAGGGGGCTACTATCAGGGACATACGCACCAGGAGTACTGTGTAGGGAGTTGGGCAGCAAGATGTCGGTAACCGTTGCACTTGAACTTCTGCATGTCAGTACAGTCGGGGAAGCAGGGACCCGGAAGAGAATTCCAAAGTTTAGCTATTCTGGGAAAGAAACTACTGGAGTACAAGGCTCTCTTGCATGTAGGGATCTTTACTGTTAAGGGATGAGGTTTAGCTGCTTGTCGGGTTTGTCGGGGGTATTTACGTCGAGGGGGGCACAATATATATGTGTGTTTACGTCGAGGGGGAAGAATATATATATATATATATATATATATATATATATATATATATATATATATATGTGTGTGTGTGTGTGTTTGTGTGTGTGTGTGTGTGTGTGTGTGTGTATTAGTGCTGGGACGATACCAATATTTTCCCGATTCCAACATAATTACAAATTCCGCACTATATTCCCAATTCTGATACAATTGCCGATTCCGATACTTCATAAATCTCTAAATATTTTACCGTAGACTTGTTATTTGTTTTCCGATTACGCGTTAAATGTTCACATATATTCTTAAAAGTAAAAATACACTTGGGGGCTGATCTCTTTATTTTGGCCTTACTGGTTGTTTAAAATCAATAACTATTTATGATTTTAATATTACTACAAGCAGATAATTAAAAGAATCGTCTTGGAACAATTTTGTTCGATACCGATACCAATACCGATACCAATACCGATACCAATACTGATACTCCAAAAAGTCTGATTTTCAGATTCCTGCTTCCCATTACGATTAATCAACCCAACACTAACACACACATACACACACACGCACACACACACACACACACATATATATATATATATATATATATATATATATATATATATATATATATATATATATATATATATGAATGAGCAAATAGTTAATAAAACATGTTAAAAAACACTTTGAAAAAGAGTTAAAAACATATTTAATATGAAAAGGAAACACTTAATAAGTGGATAGTCCTTAATCCGCGGATCTTCAAAGAAATACTTTCCTTCTAGACAGAGGGTAGGAATTAGCAAAATGCTGGATCGGATTTTGCATACAAAAGTATTTGATGAAACTGCAAGTAAGTCAATGATCTTACTTGATAGCACAAAGTGAAGCAGAGGGAATAGAGTGAAGAAAAAGGTGATTTCACGTTCTTATAAGCTATGTTTGCTCGTATTATAAGCTCTATCTCCTATTTGGTTTTATTGAGCTTTTACATCTGGTTAAGATTACTTTATAAATATTAAGTCTTTAATATTATAATATACTTTAGTTGTACCATCTTAGATCATTTTGGTAAATTTAATTGTAATTTTTATTTTTATATATGCGTGTGTGTGTTGTGTGTGTGTGTGTGTGTGAATTTAAATCAGTGCTTATATAAAAATGCTCGATGATTTCATAAGCTGTTTATTTTGTATAAATTGATTTATTTTTATTTCACTATTCCTCCCGATGTGGTGATGTAATATGGTTTTATTTAACTTTAATTTTTGGATTTTTATTTCTTATATGAATCTTGTCACCTTTATAAGTTTTGCTATAATGAAAAGTTTCATCAATCAATCAATAAGGGTTTTATCACTCAATGAGGAACTCCTCCTTGGACGTTAGCTATCTAAATCTCTCCCGAGCTATACGCTGCCATGTGGGACCCATGTATTGTATCAGGTCCTCCCCATCTCGTTCTTGGTCTTCCCTTTGGCCACGAGATGTTCATTCCGTTGTCCTGATGAATCATCTGTTGTCATGTTGTCTGGCTACGTGCCCTGCCCATCTGTGTTTAGATGTTTTGATGGCAGTATTCATGTGAATAATTCTTATTCGTTGGCGGATCCAGGTGTTTGTCTTTCTGTCTTGTAGAGTGATGCCTCACATTAACCTCTCCCTCTTCCATTGTGCCACGTCCAGAATTTCACTTTGCCGAGTTGTCAGGGCCCGTGTTACACTACCGTAGATCATCACAGGTTGTATATAGTCGAAGCTTAATGTGTTAAATATATTTGGTTAAACTTTTCCAATTTATTAAATTGTTTTTATTATTATTATTATTATTATTATTATTATTATTATTATTATTATTATTATTAGTATTAATAATAATAATAATAATAATAATAATAATAATAATAATAATAATAATTTGTTATTATTTATATGTATGGCCCGCACATTTGCAGGCATATAAGTCAGACTTTTTGGGAGAAGCGTCATTACTTACGTCAAGACATCTAGGTATTGGTTATTCTTCCGTTTGATTATTCAATCACCAATATATTATAAATAAAGTTTCTTATTCTTCTTTACTTTTTATACCTCTTATTAATTTTTAGTATCTCATTCGCTTTTGTGACGTATCTTTTGTAAAAGCACTGTAACCTTAGATTGTATTCACTTTAAACAATTTATGACGCCATACACGATGACGTCATCAATGTTTAGTCTTTCACATCAGTTTAGCAAAAAAAAAAAAAAAAAAAAAACAAAGCATTGCAAAGTGTAGAAAAAATATATAGAATTTTTTTTATAAACAAACTCGTTTCATGATAGAAAAATGTACCAACAAAAGTAAATGAAGAATATAAAAATAAAGCACATTATTTTGAAAATGCAAAAACTAAAGAGTTGATATTACTCTTACTTCTATTACATTCAGTCACTTTGCCTTCTGACATTCAGGTGCCTTGCTTCGAGCTTGAGAAACGTCATGGAATTATGAACACAATCCTTTACTGGAGTCTTGAGGTTACACTGTTGGCATTCTATACTCCATGTCTTCTTCCCAAAATACATATATCCTTCTATATCGTCATAACAAGTAAAGATGTGATATGTGGTCGGAGAGAAGGGTCAAAAGACAATGGACAATGTGTAATATTCTCTGGCCTACAAAAATGCCTCAGCAGCCCCGTCGACATTCCCAGGCAGGGGTGTCTCAGTCGATTAACAATAGAATAAGATTTTTATGAAAAAAAAAGTGAGATAGTAATTTCCATATCCCAGCCCGATAGACTTAAGGGCAATTATCTCAAATTGACAAGACTCTGTCAAACTGATTGTTGAGGACGTTTCTTCGATGTGGTATGAGGTGAACGGATGCTGCTAAAAACGTTTTTGATAATAATGATTTAGAAAGGGGAGAAAGAGAATAAAGTAAGGGGTTGGGGATGAAGAGACAGTATGAAAGAAAAATGAGAAAGAGAAGTGAGAGAAAGAGAGTAAGAGATGTTATAAGATATATATATATATATATATATATATATATTTAACGTGATGGATTATCTCCCTTCGTAATTAGGTTTCCCCTTCTATCGAGAACCACAATAGATTAGAACGAAAGAGAATAATAAAATATTGAATAATAAAAAAATAGAATAGGATTCCTAAATTAGATTGTTGTATGAGGATTAATAAATATAAGGTAATGTCATTCTTTATTTCCCTATTTAATAAAATATTAACCTTAAACTGGTCTTAAATCTATGTAATAAGACATCGATATCTTGTACACATTGAAGCCACCATTGGGCGAATACGAAACTAAAAATAACCGTAACGTTATAGCTAGGTTGTTCTGGCCATATTATAAATATAAAAATAATTTTTTTTTTAATTAAAAAAAAAAAATTAATTATGTAAAATACAAAAATATAGAAATCTAATTTTGGTATTCAATGAATAGTATTATTAAAAGATATTAAATGGCTACGGGTTTTTGTGGAAACTTCTTATGACAGGTTTATAAATAAGGATACGAAAATTAGGTGATATATTAATATTTAAATAAATTCTTGACAAAGGATGCGTCAAGGATAAATGTTTTTGCATGCTTCATTTCCTTTAAGGTAAATTTCTTTACATAATCTTCTATTGTTAAGTATGTTTTATTCAAGAAGTCTGAAGAAAGGCTGATTATGTGAAGATTTTCAAACGCCATATTCTTGAAATTGTCAAACCGGTATTGAAACAATTGTAACTTACATTGAAATACACTTTTTGTTGCTACCAATTCCTTTTTTGAAGTCTTGGTTTTGTTAATACATTATATATATATATATATATATATATATATATATATATTATATATATAACCTATTTCTCTCATCGTCCTTTGTCCTCCTACTTCTACTTTCGTTCCCACTCTCTTTCTTTCTGACTTCCTGTATCCAACGCATTCCATTTCCATTGGTTGACCCACGTAAAACCGAATTATTTTCTGTCTTCACAAGTAGCAGCTCGACGATTTTTCACTTTCCTGTCCATTTTAGCTAAATCTTCAGCACATTGGATTAGACCATGTTTATTAAAAGCCCGTTCGCTTTCCAGAAACGTGCGTAACATTACAACTGACAGCCGTATTACAGATAACAGCCATCGAAGTCAATAAAAAAAAACGACCATGACGTCAGAAATAATGACGTGCCAACCAGACGTCTCTTAAATCATTGTAAACTGCATAAAAGTAACAAGGGGGAAGGTCAATGCCTGTTAGTTATACACCCAACCGCCTATTCCAAATTCTCTATAATTTCTTTCTATATTTTTGGGCTCTTATAATGAATATTGGAGGTGGCAATAGTGATACAGACGTTGACTAAAGATCATTACCGACATTAGAAACGTAAATATGGTTCATTCTGCTAATACTTGATTTTTTAAGTAATAATACATCTCTGTAATAGCATAGTCGTATAATAAAACGAAACAAATAGGCTAGTCTGAATCAAGTATCGATATGCAAGAAACGTTGTTATTTGTATTTGACTGTGAAAATCCAACAATATAATAGAAAAATTAAATTTTGAAAATGCAATGAAATGGTAGCTATTTCAGAAAATATTACAACATTGCAAGAAAAAAAGGAGTTCTAAAATGGATAGACATTTTTGTTGTGTAGTCCGTGTGTGGATATCGGGGGCGACACATAACGGGAACACAGAACTGAAACGGATGACGAAATTTTTAATAGATGGTACACATGAGCTTGATATAAAGAGAGACGTAGACAGTTATTTTAACACATAGGGAATGAGAATTCATTATTGAAGGAAAGAATTCCGTTAACACTGTTGAGGAGGGTGACAGACAGTTAACACTTTTAGATGGGTTTTACACAATATTTTATTACTAATGAAAAAACACATTACTATTAAGGTTGAAATGATGACAACGAAGGCTTACAAATAACATGATGATATTTATTCTTCCAGCTGGATGAGATGATGATCAGCAATTCGATTGCTTTGCAGAATCACATTGTTTTGTCACTCTTTCTTTCGCTTCCAAAAGAGTATCAGCTAACTCCTTTCCTCTGACTGTTCCGAACTCAACTCCCGAACTCGACTTTGACAGAACTGACTGATTTCTAACCCTCTTAACTGAATATATTAAGCTTATCTTTCTTTGTGACGTCAGAAACGTGCTCAACCATGTGAGAGTCCCTCACGTGGATTCCACATATTACACATGTCTCCACACGCCTTTGCATCACAAAGAAAACTCCTCAATACATTGTTTATTATTCTAACTGGCCCATCTTTGTTTTATTATTATTTCTACTATCATAGCAATTCGCTAAATTGCCGAGATCGCATCTGAATGGCGATATGTATTCACTTTTATCTTTTGATTACTGGGTTCAATTCTATCCTTTTCCTCTAATAAATACTAGCGGGACCGGTGGAATTTCCACAGGGAACTCCTTCATATGTAATATATTGATGTTGACATACTGTAGATCTTAAGCGTAAATGAAGACGGTGTGATATTATTGTAGCTTTTTTGTTAAAACTGCAAAAATATATATCTAAGCTAGCACGAACGATCGGTAAAGCCCGGTCGTAAAGTACACTTAAATATGATATTTTAATTCTTGCATATTTCGTATATATTATTAAAGAGTTAATGGCCAATCGATTTTTATATGTTATGAAGTTGCGATTTCAAAAATAAAAAAAATATATCCATATGACTTGGGTGCATTAACTTGAATTAAAACAGAAATGAAACTTAAAAAATATGAATTCCTTCAACCATAATCGAAACCGAAACCAAAACTTATGAAGAATTATTGGTAAAATAATTAATGACAAGAAATAGAAGTACATAACGAGTAAACGACCAGGATGGAAGCGTGACACGCAAAACACACATCGTATTAATATATACATTTTTTTTTTCAAATTCATTTACGTCATTCCTCTAATTACTGAGATCTGTCCCCTTCATATACAATATTTTAAACTAATTTATCACATCTGATTATTTGTTTTAGTTAAACTTTGATTGTATTTGAAAGATAAAAGCCACATTTATCTTTTTAAAAAGTATTTCCTATATGAAAATAATGTTTAAAATTAAAGCCGTGCCCATTATAATAAAGAACACATACATTCAGTAAAATTTGAACTTGTTAGGGATTTCTTGAACACCCGTTCTCTAATACACATGGCATATCTTTGTGCGGACCTGAGTAGTTTTTTTCCTTTTCTATCTTAAAAAAAAATCAGATGTTGGTAGTGCTTCACCATTTCAAAGACTAAAATGCAAGCAAAATGTATGAACTCCTCTGCTAGGAGGCTTATAACTAGGGCTGTGACAACAGAATATTCTTTTCACTCTTTTGACTCTCAAGTATATATCCGACACAGTAAGACACAGTCAATAAACCGAGAATCACATCAGTCTATATAAAAATAAATAAGATATTTAGGGATATATACTCAAGAGTCAAAACAATGAAAAGAATATGCTGTTGTCACAGCCCTAATTATAAAGACAGATGGCATTAAAAGAATGAACTGACGTATAAGTCAATCCAATACTTGCAGAGGGTGGGGGGTAACAGAAGAAAACTGTACGTTCTTTTCCTTTTTCTACACAGACTGATGTCTTTATTTACTTGCCTCTCCGCGAGGTTAGAGTTAAGCACTAGGTCAGTTTTTAATAGGGGGAAAATTTAGATCCCCAACAAAAGGGCACTCTGGATAGGGACAAAAATAAAAATTGGCACGATCTCGAATAGTTTCTCCCCCACTGATTGAGGTCAGAAAAAAAGTGAAGATTAGTATCAGAGCAGATCCTACACTTTCCTCCTAACCATTAATGTTTACGAATTGGTTTATTATACGTGAAACACCCATGCATACATACGACAATAATAGAACATCGTAACCACAACATATCACACACTGACTATATCACAACGTTAAGGAAACATAAGTTATATAGACCCTGTTAACATACGGTTCGACCATACAACATTTACCCAACAAATACACGATTTGAAGAATGAGAATATAAAACAATCTTAAGTAGGCCAGCAAGATGGCATTTAAAAAAACAGCCGGACTGTTTGGCCAATTCATTCTATTTTCAATCCTTTAAAATTATATTTGATTTAGTTACCTTATATCCAGAATAAGAATTCAATAATTGTTTTATATGATATATTTCACAGATATTGGAGAATATGGGAGTGACCTCCCTTTGATGCTACATCAATTTCGAATAGCATGTAAATAATATATTATCATTATTCCAATTGTGTAATGAACGAACTCGTAGTAATTTCAGTGTGCAGCGGTTCTTCGCCTAAGAACGAAGTCAGAGAAGCGTCAAGTAAGAAAGTGGACATTCGAAATAAAACATGGCCCAAAAACATTATTTTCCAAGAGGTGCTGCACTTTAGGACTAAATTAAAGATTGCCTCTTAACATGTGATTTTATTATCTGTATTGAATTATGTAGCACAATATTGTTTCCTGAGTATTGATAATTACATAGCAATTTAGATTAGTGATTTAATGATTGACGATACGAACTGACGATCTGAGTGTTCCAAGTTCGAATTCAGTTTGTTCCACAAAAATCACTTTCACTTAAGATATTGGTAACCTTCTCGTGGTCCCTCTTGTAATCACTGATATCTTTCTAGAAACAATTCAGACTAGAGAAATATCGGGGAAACAAATACTAACAATAGAATCTTCAGATTCATAAGGTATGATATGGATGACTTTATGATTCCGTAAAAACATGCCTGTGGAAATGTTTGATGTTTTCCGGGGCAACTATCGGATTTAGGCGATCTGAGCATCAGATGTGGCCGTACGACCGTTCTTACACTCAACATAGAGCTTCTTAGCTGTTATTTTCGACGGAACTGCGTTTGAATCGCGATTGTCAAACAATTTCTTTGCTCTTATTGTATCTCCCATTCGAAAACTATGGTGGGTCAACACGGACAATTCATGTTTTCTATTATTTAAAAAAAATTGCGACGATAGCTTCACTTAAATAAGTGTAATTTGTAAACTAATAAACCGATTGGTTCAAGGTTGTGACACGTGCTATTTGAAGGTAAGTACTTTATAAAATTATATACATTTTTGGTGTTTATTAAGAATTACACATATTAAGAAAAACAAATATATCAAAATCTTTATGAGGTACGTACTCGTCACAGAATGAAACTGTCATATTTGAAAAATCACGTAAATTAATCAAGCCGTTTTATTTAAGTAAGAAAATAAAAAAATATGAGTTTTAGTAATTTTAATACTAAAGGGATTCATTATGAGATTGATTTTTCTCTCGATAGTCCGAATTGAGTTATCTCCTTCTTATTCATACATCATAGTCGATATAATCATTATTGCTTAATCATAAAATTTGAGTTTTTACTTTAAAAAATGCTTGATCAATTTACGTGATTTTTGGAGTATAACTTCGTTCCGTGGCGAGTATGTACGTCATAAAAACTCTTTTGCATTTTTGTTATAAGGGCAATTCTAAATGAAAGCACTAGAGTTCTTTATTAGTGGAGCCATCTTAATGTCAGGCTTGGAATTAATGATCGATGTGTTAGTTACGTAATTATCTTAGGTGAGATATATTTGCATGTATGTAGATATATGTGCTATTCATAATTTAGTTATAATGCATTAGGTTTAGAACACATGCGTGTGTGTAGAAGGGTTTATGTGCATGTAAGTGTGGGTGGCTGTGTTTGAGTGGCTTCCTTGCAAAAATGAGAGAGCATTAAAAAAAAAAGTCCTGAACACTATTAAGAACATCGTATCAAAGATAGGGCGTATAAATGAACCGATACAAGGAATGCTATTGCCAGGCTGGACAGGAGACATATGAACAGTGGATGGAGAAAGACAACGAATTACATCAAGAGAAAAAATAGAATAACAGTTATATAAAAAAAGGATAAAGAAGCCCACATCATACCAAAACATAAATAAAAATAATAAAAAAATAAATATATTTTAAAGAAAATTACACTTTTTTCCTGCAACGTTTTCAGTTTATTTTATTTTCATCCAGCTCCGACCCAGTCACTATATTTTTTTCGCGTAGTATTTTTTAAATGCGTTATTTTTTTGTGTGTATTGAGATTAGGAGGGAAAAGCTCTAATTTGGGGAAGTCTTATTTTGTTACGTTGACAAGACTTGGTGTTGAGGGGTTTGGAAGGAAGTGTCGCTTGGAATACGCTGAAGATGGTTCTGTTGTGAATAAGAGGGTCGAGGTGCATTGATCGCCATCTTCATCCGAGAATGATTTAGGGCATGGTGGACAGTTGGGCGTTCAAATCCTGGACTCGGCGATAGTGTGGGTCGGATGGTAAGAAAAAAAATAACCAGGGTAGGTAGTAATTATTTACACGGATAATCTTCTGGTATCTTTCATTCGTTTTTTTTTTTCGGCAGAGGATGGGGTCATTTCCTATTCGCATCTCCAGATATTTTTTCTCATTCAACATTCTACACCCCTATATATATATATATATATATATATATATATATATATATATATATATATATATATATATATATACATATGTATATATATATATATATATATATATATATATATATATATATATATATATATATATATATATATATACACATACGCGCACACATATTGTCTAATTCGGCTTTTGTAAAGATTTTTCCCCATGATCGTCTACATTTGAATTTTCTCGCGGTATATTTATTTATCTGAACTATAATTTATGAATCATTATGTCCCTCTCGTATTTCTCACTCCTGCTTCTCCAAATTCATCATTCGTCTTATTGAGTCTACGAAGTTAAGCAATGTTAAACCTGCCAAATTATTTGGGCGACACTGGGACCACTGAATTTTAACTTATTTTTATTTTATATATTTTTTACTAATGTTCACTCTAAACAAGGCATATCGCCACTTGAACTTAAGGGCTTCTATTTGAGATCATTTCGTGCAATTTATTAAGCGCTAGTCTTCATCTATTTTTTCGTTTAATTATATTATGTTCCACATATATTTTACGTTTAACATGTTTTTAGTTCAACTTAGATATTAGTAGTACTTCATAAGAAGATAATGTCTTATATAGACTGTCCAAAAAGTCACTGAATGGTTGAAAATCTTTATCATTTTATTTTCTTCTTTATTTCAGATATTTTACAGATAATATTTTGGAATTTAATTATGGATAAGTATAGAATTGAACAACGTACGTAAGTTGTGAAATTGTTTACCAAAATCAAGGTGGTCCTGTCGGTGGGGCATTAGAATACGCCGACCGCCCCCCCCCTGCAGAGCGTAAAAATCTCTGAATGGGGATCCTGGATATGACCTTAAACTATATCCAGTGGTGAGGACCCAGCTTATGGGCTTTAGGGAGTGTGGAGCCACTCTTTAATTACCATTGCTCTCAGGTCCACTCTGACCCGGAGTGGTAGTACCTGTTAGGGTCCCAACTATGAAAAATTAACAAACTGTTGGTTTACGTTACATTTAAACTTCGGCATATCAGTACAATCAGGAAAACAGGTAACAGGAAACGGATTCTAAATACTATCCGTTCGAGGCAAGAAACTATTAGAATAAAAAGCTTTCTGGTATTTAGTGTTCCTAACAGTGAAGGGGTGTTATTTTGTTGCTAATTTCTGTGATATGTACGTCGAGGGGACACAAGTGCTACGGGTTTATCAGAACACCCTCCATTAAAATACTTGTAAACCAGTCACAGAGATGCAACGTTGCCCGCGATAGGACAGAGGTTGGAGCTTAGTTGACAAAGTTTTACGATTTACGGACAGGCAGTAATTGAAAAGTCCAGAATAGTAAACATGTCATAACTTGATAACTTGTAAACAATAAAAATACGAGCATATATGTTACGTGGAATTACCCATTGACTCATAACGGACTCTGGTGATTATTATAAGGATCCGAATCTAATATTCTCGTGGAGAATTATCGTGACGCAACGCGAGACTACTAACTAACAGTCGGAAAATGACGACAACCTTTTTTTGTAACCACATTTTTGGACAATATATTCTTTTCTTGTACAATATATTATTTTAATATATTATGTGGCACAATCACGGTGATACACCGGTTACCGCCTGATCACCGAAGTTAGGAAAATATGAGTCTGGCCAGTACCAGATGGGTGACCAATTGCGAAGGCTAGACGCTGTATGTACCACACCGAGTTGTAGAAATTTACAGGTTCGTATCCGGGGGCGCGTTCAAATCACTAGGGGTGATGCGCACCCAATCAAGACAAGAAGCAACGGGAAATTACCGTCTTTACTGTCTTCCTGAGATCACCATAGCTCTGCAACTTGGAGAGCCATGGATGTTGACGTGTAAAAACAGCAAGGCCGCTAATGATAAGGATATTCTTTTTTACCTAAACTCGATTTTTATTATTTATTTTTTTTGTTAGACCGTTTCCATGACAACATTTATTAATTCATCAAAACATTTTAAACGTTAGTTATAGAAATATTGACACAAGAAAACTCCTAAAAAAAAATAAACAAAAAATAAACAAAAAATAAACAAAAATAAAAATATAAACAAAAATAAACACGCCGAAATTGAAATGTTATATGTATGATAACTATTTGTACAGTTTATAACACAGAATAAGAAAATGATAAATTGTTTCCTTGGGTTAAGATTGGTCGCGTTTAGTAGAGAATTTCATTCTAATGAATTTTTCGTAAATTATGCATTGCATGATTTTGTTTAAGTGTTCCGGAACCTTATATATATTATATAGCAAATATTAAAAGTCGTGTTCGGAGAAAAACACGGGAATACACACACACACACACACACACACACACACACACACACACACACACACACACATATATATATATATATATATATATATATATATATATATATATAAAGGGCTCCCTGAGTCTTTGACAGATTATAGTTACCCACGAAGGGGTGCCTACGCGTGAAAGTCTTATTAGCAGGTGTGCAATCCCCAACCACACCTCTCCTGAGTCGAGATTGTTAAATACCAGTGGCAAGTGAAGTATACTAGAAAACAAATGCCGAGATAAGCAGCTAGCACATACAGCGCCTAAAATTCCCAAATAGTAAGTCAACTTGTTCTAACCAGGTTCGCCGTTGCATAACTTCGGTGATCTGACGAGAATCGATGCGTCAATGCGATTACACCGTATATATATATATATATATATATATATATATATATATATATATATATATATATATATATATATATATATATATATATATATATGTATATATATATACGTATATATATATATATATATATATATATATATATATATATATATATATATATATATATATATATACTAGCATTTCAGCCCGGCGTTGCCCGGGTGTTTGGAGGTGTATGCTGAGTAAAAAAAAAAAAAAAAAAAAGAGTAAATTTTTTTTTAATTTGAACCCTATTATGACCCCTTAAAATTTATAGTTTCGGGCTCTAATCACTTTATTAAGTTAGATCCAGGTTCAAGGAACCTATATCTAAAATTTTAAGTGTCTAGACCCAAAATTGTCGGAGGAGTTTGGTAGAGTTCTTAAAGGTCAAATCGTTGAAATTTGACACCTTAACAGCAAAATTTCTGGCTGACACCCGTCACATCGATTTTCCCAAATCTCAGTACCAGGTATTTCAAATTTCGAGTCTATAGACTAAAAATCGACAGAGTTATTGCGTAGGGAAATGTACACAGACAGACAGACAGACACGTTCGCTTTTATATATATATATATATATATATATATATATATATACACACATATATATATATATATATATATATGTATATATATAGGCCGCCTAGGTCGGTTCGGTTATATATTACTAAATAATTGATCACTTACATTCAGATCCCTTTAGTACTATGCATGTAAAATTACGAAAAAACATGCTTCAGTTTTATACAAACACGGAATCAGGTAATGATTAGTCGCCGTTTTGTTTAGTTTCGACTTATTCATACAATATAAACACATTTCCAGCATGTAGAAATGTGATTTGTTTAAGATGGGTGTATGACTTGATAAATTATGTTTTGATTCTCACCACTTTCAAAGGTTTAGGCTGGAAGCTAGAAGGAAAATATGTTTTACATGTTATCTAACTGTCATGTGGCAGGATAGAAGTACATATAATAGACAATTTTATTAAAACAATTTTTTTTGTTTTATCTACTGTGTTTTTAAAGTTTGAAATCTACTATGATTCTATTTTAGAATCATTTTATAATGCACTATTTGAAAGATTCGATATTGCGAAGGATTTAATGAGGATTAATAAATGTTCCACACTTTCAATACTTTGGTGGCATCGGAATCGATTAAAACGTCCATTTTTCAATCAAATCCATTGAAAACCTATTAAGTTAAATATCGAATGCAGTAAGAAGTCATGGGAACATATACCCGAAAGAACAGTCGGAAACAAGTCATATACCATCCACTATGACTATGCAATCCCTACAGCCACATACCTAGAAAACGGAGCTATAAGACCCGACATTGTAATATGGGACAAGAAGGAGAAGGAAGCAACCTTGGTGGAAGTTAGTGTCCGGAATGATGCTGGGTTAAACAGAGCTGAGAGGGAAAAGATTACTAAATACCAGGGTCTTATGTATGACATGAAAAGAAACTGGAACCTTAAGAAGATCTCTATCATTCCAGTAATTATAGGAGCAACCGGACTTATGAAAAAGAATTTTACAAACTATCTTACAAATATACCAGGTAAACCAAGTGCAAAGGAGATTCAAACAATTGCACTTAAAGGGACGGTTATAATCTTAAAAAGATCTCTCCGTTGGAGTGTCTAAAATAGCAGGTGTATGTTTGGCATCTGGTAGGATGCCCCATCCCTGGCTTAAACAAAATGATAAGAAAAATGAAAAAATAAAGAAGCTTAACTTGCACCCCCCCATCCCGCGGTGACTTATTCCGCAATAGATTTTAGTCTACTACTGTTGCTTTTATTAAGTTATTTCATATAATTACTTGAATTAAAATGTAAAATGAAAAATAATAAAATAAAATTATTTGCTTCAATTATCATCTAAACAGAATCCTTCATTTCTAACGCGCCCCTGTCTTATCAAAGAATCTCATGTTGATTTCATACGCCCGGTCCTTCTGGTTGATAAACCTTATCAAATGGCCTTGGGACTGTAAAGCCAGATGTTTCGATTTTTGCTATTATTGGAGGCATTCTGATACAATACCTATCCATTAAAAATGACGATGCTAGTGCACTTACTGATCTGCGCTATTTTTTTAAATCGTATTTCCTCGTTTAATTAAAGTTTTATGACATCTTTTTTTATTCAATTGTAAGGTTAAAGTATAAATTACGTACAAAACGCCCTCCCCTCCGCATGTTAAGAATGGCTTTTTAAATAATAACGTTATTATTTCAGCACGGAGCAATAAGTACACTAACACCAAAATGACAACTTCATCCAATGGATTGTATGAACACTCGAACATTTGACTAAGATAGTGGATTTAAATGAAGTGTTCGTTGTCATAGATAATGCTCCATCTTTGTAGAAACATTTTTGCTCACAAATCTGCAAGGTATTATAATACTTCGGTTGGTAACATACAATGCACTTAAAACAAACTTTTGTTTTAAAAAAATAAAAAATAAAAAATAAAAAATGCTGATGCAGATGTTTATGTATGAATTTCCAGTTTTATTCTTACGAATAACTAAAGAAATGCATAAATGTCACGTTCCACACGAAAAAAGGTGTTGTCTTTTTAATAAGATCTTGTTCCAGGTCAGTATGCATGTGTAGCAACCGCTATACCCAGCCTGAAAAAAATGCTTGGCGGGAACATTTCACAGCGATCACTGCTTTGATCCACCCACACGTGTGAAGAACGCGAAGGTACATGACGTTGTGATTTGACCACTGGCCTCACAAGGTTCTTAGAAGATATCCAAACATTTCTTGCTTGAAGAAGTACATGTCAAGACCCTTGCATGCAAAGGGCAAAAAAAGAAAAAAAAAAAAAAAAAAGAAAAAAAAAACAACGATGCACCATTATCGCTAATAGAGTTATATTTTGGTCTTCCGTAAAATAAAAATCACCAGAGATAATGTCAGAAAGGTTACGTAACACATTGACTGATCCTCCTATTGAACCTACAAAATTCCAATATCGGTTGAATCACAGAAAACAAATGTTTAGCCTAGCAGTCACACAAGCTGATAACCCACTTCATGCGATGCGGCCCTATAAGTCTGTTTATAGGAAATACGCAGCTATAATTGCCGAAAATTCCATGGGCAAAGCTTCTTTCTTAGAAGTGCACGACTGTAGAACTCTCTTCCGTTTGCCAGTTTCTAACCTGATTACAACTTGGATGTCTTCAAGTCCAACATAAACAAATTCCTGATGAACCGCCCTCTTAAGTAAGACACTTTATCAAATCTCCAATACTAACGATTACTACGATACTATCTAATTGATTACTATACACGCAATAATCCTTATCCACGAGTGCCTTCCGGGCCTTGATAAGTGGTAACCTCCATGTAAAAAACTTGTTGTGTGGTTATAAGAAGTAAATAGGTATTTAATATTTTACATCGGAGTCACCACTTATAACGGCCCAGAGACCACTTAAGAGTGGTGTTAAAGAGTGTACAGTAATCAATGGGGCAATATGGTAGTAATCGTTAGTATTGGAGATTTGATAATTCGATTACTTAAGGGAAACGGCTCATCAAGAACTTGTTTATGTTTGATTTGAAGGCGACCATATTGTAGCCAGCTGGAAAGCAGGTAACGGAATACAGTTTTTGTACATTTTCATTTATTTGCTATCTAAAAAGCTCGGCAATATGCCCAATCACCCATTAGATTAATGAAAATACATGGGGATATATAAAAATATGAATGAAAAATAACAAAATTGAAATTCGTCCACGCGCGAAAGAGCAGGACACAAATTTTTTTTAAATAATAATAGAATAACAAAGACATTCACTGGCGAGGACTACTATGGACCGTAACCAGTTATTCAATCCTTTCAAAATTTTCATGTCTATTTTTCTCCTTATGTACTGAATATGTGTTAATGAAACCTATAGGAAATATGTTCCTTATTAAATTTTAAAGGTTTTCTATATTGAAAGAAGTTTAAAAAATTTAATCTAAAAAAGTTACTTTAAAGTTTTTGTTAAAAAAAATTCAGATTTTCTCATTATTCAAACCTGTATTACAAAGATATTATTCAGATATGTATTAAAAAGAGGCGGGGTTGCAAAAAATGAGTTGTGGTGTGAGGAGAACTACAAACTGAAACAGATAATATTCAGACGTGTAATAATACAAAAGGTGGTTGCAAAAATGAGTTGTATTGTGAGGAGAAATGCAAACTAAAATAGAGAGAAGGCGAGTTTTAAAATATAAACTGAAAAAGATAAGATATAAGTCAGAAAAGTATTTAATCCAAGGCATGAAAATTGTTAAACCAATGTGTTTACTATAGGCTTTAAAAATAAAGGTACAGGATTCAATTTGAAATTTATTTAACTTCAAAGTGCACTTTTATAAATTTTACAAAGTAAGATATAAAAATTTAATTTAAATTGAATCCAAAAATTTCCTTGGATTTATTTTATGTAATGTACATTCTGTTGCACTTTAAAACATTATCTTTCATCTACTAATTAATGATATAGATATAAAATGTTCAATAATTTTTTAAAAGTGCAACAGAATGTACATTACATAAAATAGATCAAAGGAATTTTTTTGATTCAATTTAAACTAAACATTTATACCTTACTTGGTAAAACTTATAGAAGTGCACTGTGAAGATAAATAAATTTCAAATTGAATCGTGTACCTTTATTTTTGAAGCCTATAATAAACACATTTTGTTTAACAATTTTCATGCCTGGGATGAACTGCTTTTCTAATTTGTATATATATATATATATATATATATATATATATATATATATATATATATATATGAACAATTCTAAAATATAAAGATATTGTTGTCAACAAAAATATTGCATTTTTAAATTGAGTGCGCTATTTTATTTTATTTGTATAAAACTAATTTCTTTAAATGACAAGTGTCACGCCCATACATTAATTCCATAGTTAATATAACATACTGACCAAACGGGTCACGGGTAGTCTAGTATGTTTATAAATTTCGTATAGTAAAAAAACTATCACCAGGAAAAGAGCGAGTTTTTATTTTATTTCGTAAAACCATATCTTTAGTTCGTGCTGTTAATATGGAGACTTTATGCAGATGTGTAAATAAAATCTCTTTCATTTTAACATTTTAGGCACGTGGCCGCTATAGTGTGATTAGAATTACACAAAAACGCTGTTAGAAGCGTCTTTAATAAATTGAACATGTTTGAATAAATAGACAAACCGTATTTGAAATTATAGTTACATGATAATATGTCATTATGTATCATTATTTTAAAACAAGTTTTTTATTAATTTCGGATAGTAGACTGTCCATTATCAGAGATTTATCTGCATTTAAATTGTGCCTGAACGGTTTTATATTTCAAATTTGAATATGTTTTTAAGATTTTATTACAGAAATACAAAGGCTAAATGTCTGTCTGTCTCAACATGTTTAAACTTTATCTCTTCTAGAACTAAAAGTCACATAGAGAAGTGTCTCAAATGATTGGGTGTTTATGGAATGTTCTTTTATGGGCATTTAGCGGGTTAAAATCGTTTCTAAGAGGACAAACACGAACAAGTATGGGCCATAATTGAAAACATCGTTATACAGTTTCTACATTCATCGTAGATTATTTTTAATGTTTAATTTTTAATGCGTCCATAAGTGTGTAACGTTGGTACATTGGTAACACCAACGGCTTTGAATGCTACAGCTTTGCTTTCGGTTTCGATCTTAGCTGATTGCACCCAAATATGTTTTCTTTTTTTTCCTTTTGAAGTCACGACTCTAGAATCATATATACGAAATCTGGATGAATTAAAATATCATATTTAATCGCATTTTACGACCGTTAGTTAAAATATATTTGAATTATAGCACAGACATTAGAAATCCAAGTAACGATGTAATTTTTTTGTTGGTTTTCTCTCAAATAAATTATTTATCTTAATGAATGAACAAGCTTTCGGCGTTAAAAATGTTTATCAGGTTGTCAAATTCTTTTCTCTTCTTTTTGAAAATCATTTTTCCCATCAGTGATATAAAATCTCTTATAAATAGTAATCCGTGCAGGTGTTGATCATGATTGCTTTGAATGTCTTGTGCCATATATGGTTGCATTAAACGGTTTAAAATATCATCATTTAACTTTCTAATTTCTATGATTTAATTAAAATACGAATCGAGGTTTTCAAAGTGCTAATATTAAGAAAATCTTCTTGGATCGTTTTCTTAATGTGCACGTATGCATGTGAGTGAGGAAGAACCTCTTAAATTTTTACTTGTTTTTAGGCAACGATATATGCACAGAACCTCGATATAAAAACATGAGCCACATAAAATTATTTACAAAAAAAATACTCTTACCTTTTCTTGGTATGAGTATTTTAATATCCGAAATAAATTAGAAAAAATGTTAAGTTAAAAAATATCTAATGACTTTTACTAAAATATTTGCATCTTAATGTGTTTTCAAAAACAGTTGGTTGTTTATTCAAAATTTCAGACACATCTTGTTTCAAATATAATTGGATACATCTGATATCACATACGTCCATTTAATATGCTGCGTGGAGTATATAAAATCCTATTTTAATTTTAAGTGTAACAAAGGAAATCGTCATTTCAATCTTAAGGTAAATAGATTTAAGAAAATGCTATTTTCTACTCAAACCTTCGCAGTGTAACTGACGGACAATGCTCCTTATATATATCCGTGGACGGATGAAAAGGAAAAATACTCTAAAAAATAGACATTACATAAAAATTAAAAGCAATTTTTTTTAAATAGACAAAAGATAAGGAAAGTCGGTGACATTTTATGTTCCTATTTATCGACTTCAACAGAGTCTATTTGTCAACCATTAACGTAAACGAATCATGTGAATAGATTTAATGAACTGCCACTCACGCATGCGCGGAAGACAATATTTGTTGAAAATGGCGGATGAAAAAAGTTAAATATTTGTTTCTTTTATTAAACTCTCTTAGAGCATACATTTTAGATTAGTATGTTATTGCATTCAATATTTTTAGGGGCTTATCGGTAACGTTTAATTAGAAAGGAATTGATTGAATCGCCACATGACTAAAGTATGTGTTTACTAGTTTAAAATATTATTTGCATAATGTAGCTGAACTCCTAACTGAATCGAATCTCAGTCTGTCTACCGTTCTCTAAATAATGCCAAGTATATATGACCTGCTAGATAGAATTACTAACTATCGACGGGATGGTTTTGAGTTTGATCCCGTTGTTACATGATAAGGGCTGTCCCCTTTTCATGTTAGTATAAAAAAAGAGAGATTTAGTTAAATGTAAAAATGAAATAGAATAGACGAAATTCGAACCTCGTAATTTAGGTTTAGAAATAGATTGCGAGAGAGAATTAGAAAATGGACTGTAAAAACAAACCATTGTTTAGCTTAGAGATAAAATAGTTTTAAGAAAAGGAATGTGCATTTGTCAATTCTGTTATGAAATTGAATTGAAGAATGCAACAATAGGATAATTTAATAAACATGTTTTTAACATATTGGAAATATAGATTACTGGAAATATAGGTTAAAATTCCTTTTGTAAACAAAGGAAAATGTATTGGACACGCATTTCCAGAACAGGTGAAAGAAGACACATGTTTTAACATGTGTATGACGTCATGGAAAATGGGAAGTTCTCGATATAGTTAAAAACTTTAGAGTGAAGCAGAGAGAGTCTGAGGACGAGAGACGACAGCCTGGAGTCCAGAGATGGACAGTCGAACGTCTGGAAGCGCGACGGTCACCTTTGAAACATAGAATGTAAAACTTTGAATTCCTGACAAAGAAAACCACGTACCGGTCGAAGAAGAAATAAACGTATCATCATGTGTTTTTATAAACGTCATATTTGTGTTGTAATTCTACCAAAAGGTAAAGTGAAATTGTCATTATATGTCTTATATATCCTGTGTTTTAAAATGTCTTCACATACACAATGTCTCTACATCTAATATCTACAATGTGAACACTAAAACTGTCTCAACACTGTCTCATCACTCTAAGAGCTTCTCCTACACTTCTAAGTATGAACATTTTATATATGTGAATCTCTTCATAACACGAACACAGAACGCAACATCTCTCTTAACAAGACTCTTTAAGACTCAGTTTTAATAAGACTTCCTAACGAACAATAATAACAACAAGAATAATAATAAGAAGAATAAGGATAATAATAATGAAAGCTATATAACACCGTGATTGAGATGGGCACTTGTCTAGCCATACTGAAGACCAATTATACAACAAAGCAATCTGTCTGTTGGTGACTACATGAGCCCCCTCCCAGTTTGGGTCGAGCACTCTTGGTAATGATATCCTCTGCTACGAAACTGTTTTTTTTAAGTAGAAATAGAGCACTTTTTGAGTGGCGGCCAATGTTTGTATAAACCAACGTTAAATATCATTGCAAACAGCGCATATCCCCGTGGTCTTTTGGATGGAACTACTGACTATTCATTAAATCCAGAGCTAATTATGGGTGCTAGTCTATCTATTATATTATTATCCCGGCAATAGCGGATATCTCGGGTAGAAAGGTGAGCGACTGAAATTTGAACTGGATACAATGTTATGGAAAAAACAAAGGGTTTTGAGAACGGAAGCATGTTTTTGAATAGGACTGAAATTTAATGTAGAATTAATTAAGCAAGAAATATGTAAAACAATAAAATGGGATTGAAATGTTTTGATAAACAAAGATACGTGACTAAAGACGATGCAAAGATCTTTGGTTACGTAAATATATGATGTAACGCTATATGACGTAACGCTATATGACGTAACGATATATGGCGTAGATATATTGCGTAACGATATATGACGTAGATACATGATGTAACGGTATATGACGTAGATACATGACATAACGAGTTTAGAGACGCCTTACAAAGTTAGTAGCCAGTCTGTAACACTCGGCCAAAAGAGACAGACAACAAACGGGATGGCACCCAGTAGGGGCAACATCTATAATTAAGAATTAGACATGACCGTATCGGTGATCACTCTTTCAAAGATGGAAAAAAAACATTCGGGAATAAAGCTTGCCGAAACAGACCCAAGGTCTGTTGTTCGTGGTAGAATTTGTAGAATATGTGTAAGGAAAGTCCTTTAAAATTACTGCGCCCTCTGTAGATGTATAAGGAAGATCCTTTAAAAGTACTGCGCCCTCTGTAGATGTATAATGTTGCAGCAACGTAAAGCAATTCAATAACCAGTAAACACCGGTTCTGCATGGAATCCAACTAGCAAGGTGCCTAGACGGACGCGAACGGTTACTCAGAACGGACCCAACAATCGGTTACTCAGAACGGTCCCAACAACGGTTAGATATCCTCACACCCACACGGCACGAGAAGCAACAGCAACACGATTCCCGACCAAGTCAATCATCGCCCTCCCAACGTCTTTCAATCACCCGCTTTTATGGCCGTTGCAGGCCGGCTAAATTTGCATATTGCGAGAATTCATGTGACTTTGCCAGATATAATCCTTTACAAAAGACGGCGGCCGCCATATTGATCTTTCTTTCTCTATTTTCGGTCGGCGACGCCAAGCCGGCCCCGAGGTAAGTCTTTCATTTTCGTCCGTCGCTCTTACGCACCCACATAACACACAAAGACGCGGGCGCTTGTCTCCTGGATGCACATTACAGAATTGTCGTTGCAGATTTATGTCCAAAAGATGGGGCAAGTGTGTTTGCTAATCGGCTAAATTTTATAATGCTATAGAATGGTATTCGTCCCTGTTGTTGAAGGTATGTCTTCTTTTGTCTGGCAATAAAAAAGATTTTTATTCTGTTCCTTATTTGTCATTATATGTGAACATAAACCTGGTGAGTTGTTTTCAGGCATTTATAAAACTAGGCGACTACACGTAAATACATGTATGAAGGACAGGCGTATATTCATTAAGACACTCGTT
>NC_136511.1:62660010-62762510 GCF_053919585.1 Euprymna scolopes
AACTGCCAGAGGGATGCAACATTTCGTCGATGGGAAAGAGGCTGAAGCTTAGAAGATAGTTCAAGACCTATCGGGTTGGCGACTCTCTTTTGAACGCTGTTCAGGAGTGAGATACTAGTAGCAGACGCACCAGTCCAAACGTGACAATAATAATCCATACATCGGTGAATGTTAGCCTTATAGAAGTAGAGGATACTTTCATACGTTAGTAGAGTATAGCAGGGTAGAGAGAATGCTCTGTATTCCAGCTCATGTTCCCTGTGAACGTTAGGCCAAGGAGTTTGAACGAAGTACTTTCAGGTAAGGTATCTTTAGCCATTGCTATTGGTGGTAGAGAAGGTTTCTTATAATTATTGAAGGAAACAAGCTCAGTCTTGGCAGCATTGATTGTGATTATCCATTTGCCTCGCAATTCACCTAAAGATTAGAGTTTTTCCTCTAGTGTTTCTGCCATTTCCTCAGATATATTAGGTTGTCTCGAACGTTCGTAAATACCTGCAAGATTTGAAATTTTACTCGTTAACGGATATATATATATATATATATATATATATATATATATATATATATATATATATATATATACTAGCAGGGGTGCCCGGCGTTGCTCGGGTGTTTGGAGGTGTATGCTGTGCAAAAAAAACAAAAAAAAAAAATGGTTAATTTTTTAAAACTTTGACCCCTAAAAAAAAAAAAAGTAAATTTTTTTTAAAATTTGACCCCTATTATGACCCCTTAAAATTTATAGTTTCGGGCTCAAAACACTTTATTAAGTTAGATCCAGGTTCAAGGAACCTATATCTAAAATTTCAAGTGTCTAGATCCAAAATTGTCGGAGGAGTTTGGTAGGGTTCTTAAAGGTCAAATCGTTGAAATTTGACCCCATTAACAGCCAAATTTCTGGCTGACACCCGTCACATCGATTTTCCCAAATCTCAGTACCGGTATTTCAAATTTCGAGTCTATAGACTAAAAATTGACAGAGTTATTGCGTAGGGAAATGTACACAGACAGGCAGACAGACAGACAGACAGACAGACACGTTCACTTTTATATATATATATATATATATATATATATATATAATAGACACTTACACGCCTCCACCCCTTGGAAACACTTCAAATGAACTACGAAAATGGCATTTTTACATCTCAAACACATTCGCTATTTCTCTCCTACAGTTTAATAGATGTCGGCGGCGTCCAGGATAGCACATTTTTCATGAAGGTATAATCTACATGGGTCGTCTAGTTCTCTACAGATGTTTGCTTGTCTTACTGTTTACAATTCCACTACCTGTGAACGGCCGCTTTCCTTGAGTTCCCAGAATTTATTTGCTAGCGTTGTTTTTTTCATACGGTGTTTTTTTTATTGTTGAGTGTACTTTTGTGCTCATAATATCGATATTATGACCACAAAAGTACATTAAACTCGCGAACAACTGTGTTCATGGGATAAAATTTACTCTAGGATAGAGATACAAACTAACTTTAAAACTAACAAAACAATAGAAAATAAACATAGACAAAATAAATAATCATGCATATACAAAAACGATCATACATATGTATGTAAGTGTATATATATATAAAACTAACATAAAAAAATTAAAAAAACACCTAACCTAGATTTAAAACAGGTCAAGACACTAGATATCCAGGCTAAATAAAACACACACAAAGAATCAGGTCAACCAGAGGTAAAATTGGCCTTTGTCCTATAAGTGCATGTCCATTGGCTGATAGAAAGCGCGCGATGAATACTAGAATGCTGATTGGCTTACTTAAATCTCAATAGAAGGTGCGTATATAACAACGACAGACAACCACAAAATTCGCGCATAAGCCTGAAGAATCCTAGAGTGGATGAAACGCGGAATATTCAGTGTTGCTTAATCGCCATATATATTTTATAAATTACTAACCATCTCTACCTACGTATTGAGTATTATTGAAGTAAATACTTAAAGTTTACGCATAAATTTATACTTTTGTATATTAATTGTATGTGAGTAAATGAATATATATATATATATATATATATATATATATATATATATATATGAGATGAGTATTGCCTGAAGAAAGTTAAGTTGTACAATTAAATATATTAAATAAAAATGAGGAAAAAAAGTTACGTACAACTTAATATCATCAGATAAAAAAAGAAAAGAATAAGATAAAATTGATATCAAGGCCTCTTAACCCATCTTTTGCTTATATATTCCATAATGCTATGATTTTTTCTTTTGATGAGAAGCATTTACTTTCGAAATGCCATGGTCTAAAAGTTTTTTCTCGGTATTTCATCTTCTTTCCTAATTGGTCTGATGATATGTTACAATTTTATCAAACTTTTATTTCTCATTTTTTATTCAATGTATATTTCACCTTTAAAGACTGTTTCACTGTATCACATCTCATCAATGTGACTAGACCAGCACCAATCCCAAACAGAGGACCGAACACACAACCATCGAGTTGATAGTCAGTAGCTCTATCCAAAAAGCCACTGAGACAGGCACCTTCGGTAATATAAAACAATGCTTTATACAAACATTGATCCCCACTCATATAGTGCCCTCTCTCTCTTTCTCTCCCTCTTTGTCTCTCTCTCTCTCTCTCTCTATATATATATATATATGTATATATATATATATATATATATATATATATATATATATATATATATATATATATATATATGATTCAACGAACCATCGGAAACGTTGACAACACATGTGGAATGCACATTATTTTTTTTATTAAATAAACAAAATATTACGAAAATTGAAATAATAAAACAAAGCAAATTTTACACAAACAAACATATATATATATATATATATATATATATATATATATATATATATATATGTATGTATGTATATATAAATATATGTATATATAAATATATATGTGTGTGTGTGTGTGTGTGTGTGTGTGTGTAATTTTTTTTTTATTAAACCAAACGCTCAAACATAATAATGGCTACGCTAAATTTTACCGGTTTTTTCGAGTCCATGTTTTTTAAATTAAAAAGACAATGTACGTTTCATCTGTATCCCTAACGCTTTCACTTCTTCGTTCAATGGTCTGCAAATAATGAGAGAAGTTGAAGCAAACACGAGAACTAAAAAGAAAGCAGCCGAGGAGGACATTCTGGTAAGTTAACATTAATACAACAAACCGGTGCAGTTCCTGGCGAAACGGTAACAATTTAAATCTATAGACGCCAGAAGTAGCGCTACAAGATGAATATTCTTACGTTAAGCATTTTAAAATATTGTCATCAGTTTCAGATTGTTAATTATTTTATTGCATGGTAGACTGTTTTTTTTAATCCTCTTCTTTTCTTCAGAATTTTCTTTTTTTTTTATTAAATAAATACATTGTAGGTCTCAGTTCTAATTTATGTATAGGTTCGTTCCTGAGTAGGACATAAAGATTAGTTAGTTCACAAAATTTTACTTGAAAAAGGTCCGATGTTACACTGGCTGAAACGTGGTAAAAAAAAAAAGTGAGGAGATTCTATATTTTAATAGGATAGTATACATGTGTGTGTGTGTGTGTTTTATATACTTTCTATGTCACGCTTACATCTCAGTGACTGTCGTTTAATGTTTATTAATTTCCACTTCTTGTAACTAATAATTTTACCAAGAATTCCTCAGAAGTGTTGGTTTCGGTTTCGATTATAGCTGATGATAATCTAATAATCTAAAAAAATTTTATAAATAATTTTATTAAGAATTAAAGAAATCTTGGTTTCGGTTTCGATTATAGCTGATGATAATCCAATAATCTAAAAAAAAAATTATAAATAATTTTATTAAGAATTCAGGAAATGTTTGTTTCGGTTTCGATTATAGCTGAAGGAACACACACAAATATATATATATATATATATATATATATATATATATATATATATATATATATATATATAATACTAAAAGTCTATGGATCTTGTATGTTTGCAATCAGATTTCCGGTTTTCAACATCCGGTTGCGCATGCGTTAATAGCAACGTCTGCAATCCGTTATTCCAATTCCGGAATTTTTATATCGCTTTTAATACAAACAATTTAATTTAATTTGATCAAATAGTTATTTATATATACAAATAATACATAGATTCATAGATAATTATAATATATATTATAAAATCTATTTATCTATGAATCTATTGATAATATGAAATATTACCCTATACAATTTATGGAAAGAAAACACCCCTCACTTTCCCTCTAATAGATTTCAACACTCCTACTCCCTCTGTTTTCGTTACGTACGCGAGAAATAGTTACGTGTATGTGTGAGAGAGAGAAAAAGGCAGCGATGTAAAACTGGATAGAGTTATCCCCCTTAACTAATGCAGACCTTTTTACTAGAGGGCGTTATTACAAAAAAATTTCTTTTTCTTCTTCCCATGTTTTTTAAAGTCGTCTGCTTACATTTCCAAACGGAAAGCTGAATCGGTAAATGCACACATTTCTATTACATTAAATAGTGTTTTCCTTTACACAATGGGTACTGAATGTTTGCTTAAATTAAATGAAAAAGTTACATTTTATTTTCATTTTCTATTTAAAAAGCCATTATTAACATGTGGAGAGTGTTTTTTTTATTATTCTGTACTTTCAACTAACAATTTCATTTAAAAGATGATATATCAAAATTTGAATTTAACTATAATAAGGATTATGATACCTGTTCAGTGCATATTTACCTATAAGTATGACCAACCACTTATAATTCAGTAACTGTAATTTAAAAAAAAATAACAATTATAATAAACAGAACGACTCATAGAAATCTATCTATATTCTTTTTTCATTTTAATATACTTTCATAGAAATGCTTCTGTTATGTAAAAAAAAACTATTTTCTTTATGCCACAAGTGTCACGCTCATACATGAATTCCATAGCTAATATAACGTACTGACCCAACGGGTCACGTGTGGTCTAGTATATATATATATATATATATGTATAAAAAATAAAAATAAAAATACCAGTGGAGGTTTACGTATTTACGTGTGCGTATATGTGCGTTCATACGCACACATGTGTCTTTCCCGACATGGGTAGGATTAAAAAACTATTCTCTTTTTCGTATGATCTATGACTTTTTCTTTTCTTGCATTTTTTATGCTGAAGATGTCCTCTGGAATAAGGACGAAACGTTGATTATTTTAATAATTTCATTCGGTGTTGCTAGTTTCTATTTTTCTCAAAACATATATATAAACATATATATATATATATATATATATATATATATATATATATATATATATATAAGATTTTTATGGGTACATAATTTTATAACACTTTTGAATAACACCGGACGTATATATATATATATATATATATATATATATATATATATATATATATATATATATATATATATATATATAATTTTTTTAAATAATGTTTGGTTTCGGTTAAATGCACACAATTCGTATTGGTATATACTTTTTAGTTTTTGAAATCGGCACTTTATCTATATAATTATAAAACTCAAAACACCTTGTAATGATATATGTAACCCACTTTACGGTTTACGACATCCGGTTGCGCATGCGCGCATAATCTGCGCACTGAAATAATTATTTAACATGGGAAGAGTGGGGTTTAAAATAACTTAAACGTAAAAGAGAAATGAACGATGTAAGAAAAAGCAGACAGTATTAACAATTGTTTATTTGGATAATTTAAACGCGAAAAAAAAAACAAAAGAACAATTACGATGCTTACATATTAACGTTATTATTTCGAAATTATTATTTAACATGGGAAGAGTGGGGGTTAAAATAAATAAAAAACAAAAGAACAATTGGGATGCTGACATATTAACTTTATTATTTCGAAATTAATATTTAACATGGAAAGAGTGTGGTTTAAAATAAATAAAAAAAAACAAAATAACAATTGGGACGCTGACATATTAACGTTATTATTTCGAAATTATTATTTAACATGGAAGAGTGGGGTTTAAAATAACTTAAACGTAATACAGAAATGAACTATGTAAGAAAAGCAGATATATCAAAATTTGAATTTAACTATAATAAGTATAGTGGTATCTGTTCAGTGCACATTTACCTATAAGTATGGCCAACCACGTATAATTCAGTAACTGTACATTTTTTTTTCAAAAATAATCAATTATTATAAACAGGACGACTCATAGAAATCTATCTATATTCTTTTTTCATTTTAATATACTTTCATAGAAATGTTTCTGTTATGTCAAAAAAAAAACCCTATTTTCTTTACGTCACAAGTGTCACCTTCATACATAAATTCCATAGCTTATATAACATACTGACCGAAAGGGTCACGGGTATTCTAGTAATATATAAAAATCGATAGAACTTTATTTCTATAATAATATATACGAAATCTGCAAGAATTAAAATGTATTTAAACGTACTTTACGACCTGGCTATGCTGGGCGTTCATGCTAGTTTTAACAAAAAGCTAGAATAATATCTGAGCGTCTCCATTTACACTGAACATCCATCATCAATATATTACACATGAATGAATCCCCTGTAGAATTTCCACAGGTAACGCTAGTTTATAATACTTTTTATTCTTCTTTTTGTTTTGCTAGGCAAAATTGGCTTTCATTATTCGATATTTGAAATTTAATAGGAAAGGATATTTTTTTCACATTCAATAGAAACGACGATTCTAACCTCACTCTACTCTTTCGTTATTTTCATGAAAGCTGACCTACTGAGCGCTAATCTCTAATTCATCTTGAAAAACATTCACAGCAAGAACTCGCTTTGCTTCAATACAAAAAAAAACAACGTATCTATCTACCTCCGTGTGACTAACGTCAAGCGAAACTTCTTCGAACAGATATTTTTCGCAGGACTCTCTACGTCTAAGGAACAAATTTCCGCGGAGCTGCTTCATTTCTACAGTTATTTGTTTATGCATTGAAACAAATTCATGTCATCGTGTAATGTTATTACCCTTTAGGCTGTGATCATAGCGTAGTATCTGTTAACTATGGCAAGCAGGGTCAATGGTCAAAACATTATTATTATTATTATTGTTATTGTATTCTTAGTAATTGATTTGAGCGACGGATGGTAGCTGGATCAGTTATTATGATTAGAAGAATAAACAATTAAACTGCGAAAAAATGATTGACGTGTGAATCGCAAAAGTAATGTGAAAATAGAAAATATATGTAAACATTATTTTGGAGTTTCGAATAAACAAATAACTAGCTGTGGACATTAGGTTGGTCTGGGACACGTAATTAGGTGACGTAAGAGAACACGTGATGTAGTTAGTTTTGGAGAGATTTAGAGAGTTGAGGATTGACTACCAGAGCGGACAGACATCTAGACAGGGGTGGACAGACAGCTAGGGAGAGAGCTGTAAGAATAGAAAATGTAGACAAACTGCAGATCCTGTGAAAACCATTTGAGACAACTGTAATAAATTTATATTACAAAAATATAAAGAGTTGTTTTAATGGTTTCACAAATAAGAAAAGATGTCTCAATTGGATGGTGCTTATCGCTTCATGGTTCGTCACGGAGCAGCGGGAAGATACAGAAGAACTCTTCAAGAAAAAAGGTATGAAGCATATATTATTCTTCTTACATATGAACTGTAAAAATATCCCGTGTGATAAGTCTGATACAACATGACTCAGTTTACACGTCAATATCATGTCCTCCTGGCTAAACAACATGCATACGATTTATACGTTTATTATCTGTCTATTAAAAGAACAATATCTTACATCCACTAGATAATACATGACACGTTTTCATATATCATCCCCTCCAATATAAACCAATATACAACAATATGACGTTTCCCTCAGTAAGGAAACCTAGTACGTTCCATTATTTATCCTTAATCTTTAACAGAGCGCGTACGGTCACGTCTGGGAAAATATTAACAGCACTAGCCGTTAAAGCACGTACGTAAATTAGCAAGTGTGCTCGAGCTGCGTCATAAGACAAGAAAAAGGAAAAAGGACCGCACGTTGTCGAGAAGAGAACAAATTGCTTGCCGAGCAAGATGAATGTGTTAACACGAAAGGAACAGAGATTTAAGAAAGCAAGTGAGTGTTTGAAAACACTTTGGAAGCATAATAGAACTGATTGTTTTGGAAGAACAAGGAGAAAATGCTTTTTATTTGCACTTTAAAAAATGCCGACTCGGATTTTTGTTTCTTTCCAATTAATTTTGTTTGTTCTTTCGACGTTACAAATCCCCTCAAAAGGTTACTCATCTTTTAGTTGGCCATCAATATGACCTTAAACTATATCAAATGGCTAGGCCCCAGTTCGTGGGCTTTGAGGAGTGTGGAGCCACCTCTTAATTAAAATTGCTCCCAGGTCCGCTCTGACCCGGAGTGGTAGTACCTTTATGGGTCTCAGCTATGGGTTAAATAGAAACCGACTCGAAACAAAAATTGTATTGAAAAATTTTTCTCCAAATTTCTAGATTCGGCATTAAATAACCTGAAAAGGGTTGATATGCCGTAAAACAAAAACAACAAGCTAAAGGACCAAAATAATCTCTTAGCTACAATTTTATCTTATTTAATCACATCCTCGCGTGTCTGTCGGTATTGATGAACCGAGATTTGCAAGTAAAAATATCTCAATGAGTTTAGTATTCTTGCGAATCGTCATAAGAAGATGTCATAATAATAGCTGCAATTTGTATTTCGTTGATGATTCTACTCGAATATGAATCGATTGGTTCCTTGTTTGACCGATATGGTTTCGTTAATGCAGTTCCTCTTCAACAAAATCGACAAGGAGCGTTTTAATGTTCTCTTTAGAAGAGTTTCCTATGTCCGCCAGCCACACTAAACCGCACTACAAACTTTTAATCCTAAAAAAAAAACATATTTTCGTTATAGATTTTACTAATAATACATTAAATGTCTAAATCCCTCCTTAAAACTTGCGCAGTCTTACGAAAGTAAACAAGCCTTTCCAGTTATGGTATAAGTGCAGATTATATATGTATATATATATATATATATATATATATATATATATATATATATATATATATATATGTAAAGATATATATATATAAGATAAATATATATAAAGATATATATATATATAAATATATAAAGATATATATATACATATATAAAGATATATATATGTATATATATATGTGTGTATATATATATGTATATGTATATATATGTATATATATATGTGTGTATATATATATGTATATGTATATATATGTATATATATATGTATATATATATGTATATATATATGTATATATATACATATATATATATGTATATATATATATATATATATACATATACATATATATATATATATATACATATATATACATATACATATATATATATATACATATATATATATATATGTATATATATACATATATATACATATATATATACATATATATACATATACATATATATATACACACATATATATACATATATATACATATACATATATATATATACACACATATATATATACACATATATACATATACATATATATATACACACATATATATATACATATATATATATATATCTTTATATATGTATATATATATATCTTTATATATTTATATATATATATATATCTTTATATATATTTATCTTATATATATATATATCTTTACATATATATATATATATATATATATATATATATATATATATATATACTAGCATGTTTGCCTGGCGTTTCCTGGGTGTTTCAAGGAGGTGCATGTTGAGCAAAAAACAAAAAAGGTTGTAGTAAGAAGGCAGGCTCGAACCCGTACCACAAAGGAGGAAAAGAAAGGGAATAAAACGTGACGTCTTTGTTGTTATGACCAGCGCCAAACCGGGAATGACGTACGTTTTAATTGAGGCTAAATCAATAGAAAGGAGTGGATAACTTTCGAAAATATCAGCGAAAAAAGTGACCCCCCTTTAGAAATGTGTCCGTTGAAGAAGAAGATATCGATGTTTTTAGCTAATTTCTTGTATTTGTCGTATGCAAGGTCGAACTTCAAAACAATACTGATCATGTAAAAATCCGTCGCCTTTGTCGAAAGTTTTATGCAGGCATGCAAACATACATACATATATTTATATATTAGTAACTCAAATTTTCGACCGAAACCGATTAAAAAGCTTGCCTTATCTCTGAATACCCTTTATGTAAAATTTCAAATGTTTAGATCAGAAATTTTCTGAGCAATTTGGTAGAGACCGAAGCGGTCAATTTTTTAAAAACGTTAACCCCTATTATGACCACTTAACATTTTATGTTTTGGACTCAAATAAAGTTATTTAGTATGATCCATGTCCAAGGAACCTATATCTAAAATTTCAAGTGTTTACACCGACAATTGTTGGAGGAGTTGGTAGAGTTCTCAAAAGTCAAATCGTTGAACTTTGACCCAATTACAGCCAAATTTCTTACGAAAACGGATTAGAAAGATATCCCCAAAAGTTAATACTCTGTATATCAAATTTCGAGTGTAGAATGAAAATTGACAGAGTTACTGTGTAGGGCAATGTATACAGAAAGACACACACACACAGATACTTTCCCTTATATATATATATATATATATATATATATATAGAGAGAGAGAGAGAGAGAGAGAGAGAGAGAGAGAGAGGGGAGAGAGAGAATAAATGACAAAAAGTTATATTCCAAAATTTATGATGTTGACCATCGTATACTTTATTCCTTTGATTCAGATGATATATACAATTCTTGATAATATCTATTTCATAGCGCAAAATCAATCATTTGATTAGTATATCAATCAGTGAGTCTATTATGCCCTTAACTCATCAGAAGAAATAGCAACAATCAATCTGTCAAAAGGAATTAAAGTGTGATTTAGCATGATTAAAATCCGAAAATTGGAAGAGAGACTGTAAATACTTTTTTTTATTTTTCCATTACGCCATATTGAATTTTTATAATACAAAGTCATCAAACCCAACTATTCGTACCAACAATTTTAATTAACTTATGAATCTTCTACCAAAATGTTCTATTAAATAATTAGCAAATTTATTAATTTTAAATTTGTGTACATACTTATAAAAATAATATCAACAAATTGTATACTATTATACGTACTTATATATACGAAACTAAACTAAGCAAATAAAAAAAAATAAAAAAAAACAATTGATCATTTTAATTGATTTATGAATCTTCTACCAAAATGTTCTATTTAATAATTAGTAAATTTATTAATTCTAATTTTTGTATACATACCTATGAATTATGAATCGTATACATACTTATGAATTATGAATCGTAGAAATTTGCTGGTTTGTATCAGGAGGCGCGTTTAATTCACTGGGTAGAGATGCACCCCTGAATAAACTTGCCTGACGAGTAGGCGACAAGCCGGTACTCCACTTTATAGTGTACCATCAACCTGCTAGAAGATGCCTTCCCAAACCTGCATGTCATGCACATGTTTGCCGCAGCGAAAGGTTATATCTGAAGTGAGTGCGACACGAAGTTGCGCCACGTGAATCACTTAACACACATAGCTGGGGCTGGTTCAATTCTGATGAGCAAATACTATGTTAATTATTTCGACGCCTAGCAAATACTATGTTAATTATTTCGAGCCTAGCAAATACTATGTTAATTATTTCGACGGCTAGCAAATACTATGTTAATTATTTCGAGCCTAGTAAATACTATGTTAATTATTTCGACGCCTAGCAAATACTATGTAAATTATTTCGAGCCTAGCAAATACTATGTTAATTATTTCGAGCCTAGCAAATACTATGTTAATTATTTCGACGCCTAGCAAATACTATGTCAATTATTTCGAGCCTAGCAAATACTATGTTAATAATTTCGAGCATAGCAAATACTATGTTAATTATTTCGACGCCTAGCAAATACTATGTTAATTATTTCGACGCCTAGCAAATACTATGTTAATTATTTCGACGGCTAGCAAATATTATGTTAATTATTTCGACGCCTAGCAAATACTATGTTAATTATTTCGACGCCTAGCAAATATTATGTTAATTATTTCGACGCCTAGCAAATACTATGTAAATTATTTCGACGCCTAGCAAATACTTGTACAATAATAATACGTAACACTATTATCCTTATATTTTCAAACAATTTGTAATGAAGCAGCCAAATGCAAAATATTGGGTAGTTCTTTAATGAATTCATCAATCAAAAGTTTGGTTCAATTTGTTTCTAACTTAAAAATAAATAATAACATTATTAGGAGCAAAATTTAAATGAGAACGTCTGGATCTGTAAGAATCAATAACATCGAATCAAAATTCTAACATCTAAAAATAAAAAAAAATAACACATCCTCGGGAAAACTGAGTAAAAAAAAAACAAGTTTACTAAAATTCAATAAAATATAGCTTAGACATAAAATCTTATATAAAAATACATCAAAAGACTTGTTATCAATAGCTATGCATGAAAGAAGATCAGAAAGATGTAATAAGATTATTACTTGGTTCAAGAATAAAATCCTGTTTTGCAAAGATCTTTTCAGTAGAAAAAGGTCTTTGTTGTCTATGCCCCTTGAACTGAAAAATATGGCCTCCTAATGAAGATAAATAATCGTAAATTTTTTCAAATCGGATAAAATGGTCAATGTATCTTCTTCAATAATATAAATCTCAAACTTCTGTTAGTGTGTATGGTTGTATGTATGTTTGTATGTCTCGCGAAAACTTTAGCACACGCGAACAACATATACAAAATTGAAAGCTCAGTTTCTCGGCCGACAAAATATATAAATAATTAACAAAAATATTAACCCTTTCACCGTCAATTGGGCCGTGTTTTACAAGGAAGGGGCACTTTTTTTCGTCGACATTTTTACAAAGTCATCATATGCCTTGCAATATATAAGCTTAAATTGAATGACGGCGACGTCATATATCACAGTGTGTTCGGCAACTAAACCGTTCGCTTTTTGTTTCACTTCCTTTTCTTCTTAGCGTTACAGGTTCGAGCCTGCCTGCCTGCCTGCTCACTACGTTTTTTTGTTTTTTTGTTTTTGTTTTTTGCGATCGCAAGTGTACTCGCTACTATTTACATTTTTAAGTGAGTTGGTTAATTTTTTAAAACATTTCTGTAGGGCTTTGTTGCTCAATACCTTTACTATAAAACTTCTTCATACCCGGGCAACGAGCTATTGCCATTGCTTATAGAAATCTACCAAGATGGCGATTATGTATGGACTTGGATGTGCTCTATCCCAAAGCTGTTAGAACAATAAAATATTTTGCAAGTTCAACTTTAGCAAATTTGGGGAATCATATTTATAGTAAACTCTTAGCCCATATCTACAATTTTTAGATTATATTATTTGGGGCGTTTTAGAAAATGCTGCACGTAGAATATCACACATCGATCTCGACTCTTGGATATTTTAGCCACAATCGTGCAGGTTTCAGTAAGCGTCTTCTTTTTACAAGGGAGTCTTCACGTTCAGCGTTGAAGTATAAATTGTCACCAAAGAAAAGATGGCAGGATGCAATTTCCGTTTTATGAAATATGTATATTTAATGATTCTTTGGAGTTACAGATTTTAAATATCGCAATCATGATTAAAAACGTTTTAAATCAAAGTAAAGGCAGTGAAGAGGGGAAGGAAAAAAAAGTAGGGAGTAAGCTGACCGTTTTCGCCCTCGCTTTCTCCAAGCTGTATCGAGGAATTTCTTTTAAAAAAATGGGTGGTGATCGATAATATCTACATTAAAAAGGGCCGGGATCGAAAATATGTGCATTACGTTGCGTTTCATTATGTGTGAAGGAAAAAAAAAGACAAAATGGAGGAAAGCGAATAAAATAAAGCAATGTTATATTACTCGAAGATCCTTAATACTACTATAATATCTTGAAATATATATATATATATATATACATATATATATATATATATATATACATACACATATATATATATATATGCGTGCGTATATATGAATATATATATATATATAAAGAGCATTTCAAGATTATAGTTAATATATATATATGTATATATATAAATATATATATATATATTAACTATAATCTTGAAATGCTATCAGATATGTATATATATATATATATATAAGAGCATTTCAAGATTATAGTTAATATATGTATATTTATAAATATATATATATTAACTATAATCTTGAAATGCTATCAGATTGCAGATTGTATAATTGCGTAAAATTAAAGTCCATATGAATATTCGTATACATATTTATAAAGCAATCCCAATCATATAAACTATGTCAATATACAAAAGAGAGCAACGGTATAAATGAACATTAGGAATTAAATTCTGGAATATAAAACATAACACATCATACTTTTATGTTACTGATTTCAATTCCAAGTGTTCAATTATACTAGCTATACTGATAAGGAGTAGACTCTGAAACATGCGTGTATATAGATGACTTACTTTTATACACGTAGTTTTAAACATGTAGAAACAACATTGAATTCCTGGATGTAATCATCATTTTGACCGGTCAAATGGAATAAAAGAACATCTCATATTTTTTGTAACTACCGTCTTCGTGTCGTCTTTCTACCAAATTGGAGGTAATGTGAAATCATTTATATGAACATTGTTCCCACTCATCTTTATAATGAACTTTGTGTATAACTCATCTAAGTAACGTGTCCCCCTCTCCATGTAAGAAATTTTCCCCCCTCTCCATCTAAGTAATGACTGTCCCCTGCGGTGTTAAAGAACTGATCACTCTCTTCCTACGATATATGTTATGAGAAACCACAGACTGTAAATGTATAAATATCATCCCCGCATCAGCGCCGTCTCCCCAATATGAATGTCACCATCCGTCTCTCTCTCTCTCTCTCTCTCTCTCTCTCTCTCTCTCTCTTATATGGTCTCCTATGCAACATATATATAGTTTTTCATATATATATATATATATATATATATATATATATATATATATATATATATATAGTTTTTAAAATATAATTATCCACTGACACGTATTTTGTCGCCTACGACTCATCAGAGTGGCTGAATATAGCGATGAGTCGTAGACGACGAAACAAGTATCAGTGGATTATTATATTTTAAAAACTATATCTATGCCGCTCCTCATATGGGGGTCCAAATTGGGTAAAGGGAAAATTATTCCCAACTCGCATTTAGGTAAAAATGCACTTCGGTAAATAATTGGATTCATTCAAAAACGTATTATCCCAAAAATAAATTATATATATATATATATATATATATATATATATATATATATATATATATATATATATATATATATATATACGTAAGCAGATGTAGCTGAATATGCAAAGAAGAGTAGGAATAACGAATGAGAGCAAAGAAATAAAGTAAACAAATAATATTTTATTTATTAATTTATTATGTTACATATATATGTGTTATATATATATATATATATATACCATATATATATACATATATATATATACACACAAATGGAAAGTGTTTAAAAGTAAACCTAATTTTCTTTAACACCCTGAAAATGTATTTATTAATTAATTAAAATGAATAATTGATGTTTTTTTGGCATTTGATTAAATTAAATGTAATGCAATACATTTATTTTTTTTTAATTCGCTAATAAATGTGTTTATTACGTGTTTTTCTTTCCCTCCCAACCCTTTGTATACTTCCTGGAATCTCCGTTGCACAAGACGGGGAGAGGATTTAAATTTATTTGTGGATAATCAAATCACAACATATTCGTCCTCGCATTATTTCCGACGTTGTACTGCGGGTTCGTCCCGCGCTCCTACATCATGGACAAAAGCGTTTTTGTTAAAATCCATTCCGGAATTCCCGAGCTTTGCAGACCATAAATTAATTTCGCCGTGGCGCGAGCGCTTCGTCTCAATTGGGACCGGTTCGTGCGCGAGATTTCGGCGCGTTCGTTGACAGCCCTCCTTTTCCACAGGAGATATATTGTACCACCAAGGTTTTACGAGGTTGGAGAAACCCCTAGATTTGTTAACACATCAAAGTCCCCATACCACCCTCGCCGGCCTTCACGATCACAGCAACCCATCACGATCACAAGACAGGGCGGTAAGGCTTAGTCATTATAAAGATTACTGAGTGGAGAATGAATGATGACTATAATAGGGGACGAAGGTTTTCTATTTGAAAAATACGAAGAATTCCGAAAAGAAACCTTATACAAGTCAGTGAATGATCGAAGTTATTTTTACGCGTTGCGCTTTTTGGGTAAACTAACGCACCTTACAAGGATTATCTAACAGAGGGAGTAAAACGATATGTGTGGATACATAAATTATGTTTTTACATGGGATTCGTCAGTTATAAAGGCCTAAAAGCCATTCCAAGATAAAGGTTATGAATGCCACGTTGTCAGTGGTGATCGGTAGTGGTGATAATTGGATAGAATTTGATTATTTAAGACTGTAAACAATAAAACTTGTTTATGTTTAACTTGAAAAAGACAATTACAGTTTCTTTCATTTATTTTAAATTGATTGGAGTATTTTGAATAGATTTTGAGTATTTTAAATATATTTTGGGTATTATAAATAGATTTTGGGTATTTTAAATAGATTTTGGGTATTTTAAATAGATTTTTAGTATTATAAATGGATTTTCGATATTATAAATAGATTTTGGGTATAATGAATGAATTTTGGGTATTTTAATAGATTTTGGGTATTTCAAATAGATTTTGCGTATTTTAAATAGATTTTGGGTATTATAAATGTATTTTGGGTATTTTAAATGTATTTTGGGTATTTTAAATAGATTTTGGGTATTATAAATAGATTTTATTGTATTTTAAATAGAATTTGGGTATTTCAGATAGATTTTTGGTATTATAAATATATTTTGGGGATTTTAAAAAGATTTTGGTATTTTAAATAGATTTTGGTATTTTAAATAGATTTTGGGTAATTTAAATGGATTTGGGGTATTTTCAATGGATTTTGGTATTTTAAATAGATTTTGGGTATTTTAAATAGATTTTTGGTATTATAAATGGATTTTGGGTATTTTAAATAGATTTTTAGTATTATAAATGGATTTTCGATATTATAAATAGATTTTGGGTATAATGAATGAATTTTGGGTATTTTAATACATTTTGGGTATCTTAAATAGATTTTGCGTATTTTAAATAGATTTTGGGTATTATAAATGGATTTTGGGTATTTTAAATGTATTTTGGGTATCTTAAATAGATTTTGGGTATTATAAATAGATTTTATTGTATTTTAAATAAAATTTTAGTATTTCAAATAGATTTTGGGTATTATAAATATATTTTGGGTATTTTAAATAGATTTTGGTATTTTAAATAGATTTTGGATAATTTAAATGGAGTTTTTTTTTTTTTTTTTTTTTTTTTACAAAGGCATCACCACATTATCAAGGCCCAGAGGCCACTCAAGGATAAGGGTTAAAGAGTGTACAGTAGAAATTAGTCAATATAGTAATCATTAGTAATGAAAATTTGGTAAATTTAATAACTTATATGGAACGGCTCATCAAGAACTTATTTACTTTAGACTTGAACACAACCATATTGTAGTCATCCGGAAAGCAGAAAAACGGAAGACAATTCCACAGGCGTGCAGTTCTAAGAAAGAAGCTTTGTTCATGGAATCTACGTTTAGGTTTAGGCACAGATAAAGAGTGGGGGGAATTATTGATAGTGTTTACAGCTAGACGAGTGTTTCTTGTGAGAGATTGGCGAGGGGGGACCATAGATTGAAGCTCAGTCGAACACTTTCCATGAAAATAACGATACATCAGAGACAAACTCGCAACATCTCTTCTGTGAGATAGAGGTTGCAAGGAAGAGAAAAGGACATCTCCTACGAGGCTACGAAGTCTAGTTTGAACTCTATCAAGGCAGGACAAGTCCTTTCTAGCAGCTCCTGCCCAGATGTGGCAACAGTATTCCATCCTTGGACGTACCTGGCTCTTATATAGATAGAGAATAGCATCAGCAGTGAGACATCTACTGGATCGATAGAAAGATCCCACCATTTTTCCAGCGGCCTTGGCAACAGATTTGATATACGTGTTCCATTTAAGATCAGGAGTAATGGTCAAGCCCAGAAGCTTGTCAAAACTTGAGGCTTCCTGAAGACGAGAGCCATTCATTTCAATTGATGACAAATGTGGATTAGAATGTTGCTTTCGAAAGTTATGAACATGCACATTTGTACACGCATGGGATTTAAAAAAGAAATATAGGGTTTGACAAAATGATGAGAAATAATCGAAAAAAAAAATGTTCTTTTTTACTGATGACAGCTCTCCTATGAAATGCAGCTTTGTAAAACGCTCAATAAACAGATATTGTTAAAACAGGAATATCCAGATGACAGTGTAAGATGCGTTGTTATTTTGAGCTCGGTGGTTTTATGCTCTTTCTTCATAATGCTTACAATTGCAATCTCTTAAAGACACTTTCAGCTTTCTTGTAGAATTTTGTTTAGAAGAGGATAGTTCCCCCCTTTTTAATAGGCTGTCTTCCCTTTTGAAGGGATTATTTTTAATACGGACTCTATCTCAGCAACTTTCTTAAGAAAAGGACCTGCCACCAGGGAAACAACAATCTACACTTTCGGAAAATCTCATTTACCTACTAGTTCCATTTTCCTTATTAATATGCACTATTTCATATAAAAAATTAATTGAACGAATTAATTCACGACAAAATGACCATAAATTAAAAAAAAATGAAAACAACGTATAAAAGTATTTTAAAGTTGATGGAAAATTCACAATGGGTTTATATAATTTTCCGCAAGCTCTGTATATGATCAACTAATATTATATTATTATATTATTCGTTGAATTATTTTGAAAATATTCTTGTATTCAGGATAAGTGCTCAGTCGAGCACTAATCTCTTCTCTGTTCTCTGCCAAATATTCCCAGCAGTATTTCGACGAAATAAAACCACTGTGTACAAACACCTCTTCCTTTGCATACATCAAACCAAACAAACCTTCCATGACCAGAGTTTATTTCCAGTAACTCCTCAACTGTGGAACACGTAACCGCGGGACTACTTTCAAGTTTGTAATATGGCCTTTTCAAATCTAACGGTAAAAATGTTTGTCTATTCCGTCTCTTGAGTAATCAAACTTTGCTAATTTCAACCCATCGTTTTTAATCATCTCGTAAGATTGATCATCATCCAAATATCTATTTAACTTATCTTCGAGTGTCTACACGCTTTGGGAAGTAGTTACTTATTAGTATTAAAATCTCATTAAACTTTAATCCGCCGCATCACTATATAGCATTATTTGTTAATACAACATAATCAATTTTTTTTTCATCGTGATAAGTACTCACTTAGAAGTCGATTGATTCTGGTTTTTGAACTAAAAACGAAAGACACATATTTAGCTGCAGAAATCCGTAAATAGTTGGTAAAACCCCAATCGAATCCCAACAACCTAATATCAACACTAGGCGATTTCAACAGAAAAAATACGAATGAAAACACTTACTAGTGTTTTTTTTTTTTTGATGACCTTTTATTTTCTGACCAAAATGTTAATGAAATCCTTTTTTTCTTTCAGAAAGTAAAACTAGTAAAAATATTAGATTTTGTTTTATAATTATTTGTATACCTGTATTTTTTAAAAAATAAAGATCAATAGGCGTTGTAAAAATAAACAATTTATTTTGGTTATATGAACGAAAATTAGGTTTATAGAATGCAGAACACTGCAGAGATGTAACAGAGAGACTCACTATGAAGCAACTTTCCAGTTGTGGAATCAATGCGTTTGTGTGTATTTGTATGATCACACATATACACACCCCACACATATATTTTATATACATTTGTACATGTAATATGTTCTTATGTTCTTATGTTCTTACTTGCGTCAAGTAGGCAGGAGGCATATCCATAATGGTATATATATATATATATATATATATATATATATAGTAATGTATAAAATATATATGGCGATTAAGCTATTAGTTCATCTGTTTTTTGGATTAATTAAATTATATAGCTACGCTTGCTGGGTGTGGGGATGTTTTTTAGCGATGTTCCGAAATTAACCCTTTCCATATCTATTTTTGATGTGGTGAAATAAATTCTTTTGAGAGTGCTCGACTGTTTCAGGAGCTAAGTATAACTACTTCATTTACTCACATGAAATTAATATACGAAAGTATAGATTTATACGTAAACTTTAAGTATTTACTGCAAAAGTGCTCAATACGTAGGTAGAGCTAGTTAGTAATTTATAAAATATATATGGCGATTAAGCTACACTGACTATTCGGCGTTTCATCCACTCTAAAATTCCTCAGGCTTATCCGAGAATTCTGTGGTTGTTTGTCGTTTTTATATGGTCCTCTTCTATTGAGGATTTAGTTAGCCAATCAGCTTTCTAGTATCCACCGCGCCCCTTCCTATCAGTCAATGGGGATGCATTTTATCGGACAAAGGATCTGTTTTAAAACTAGGTTAGTGTTTTTTTTGTAAGTTTGTATATAAATATACATATGTGTATATACATATATGCACTCTAAGATAGCGATACAAAATAGTTTTAAAACTAACAAAAACAATAGAAAATAAACAAATAAATAAATAAAATAAACATGAATATACATAAACGATCACACATATATGTATGTAATGATATGTGTATATATATGTGCATATATGTGTCTAGCTCTACCTACGTATTGAGCACTTTTAAAGTAAATACTTAAAGTTTACGCATAAATCTATATTAATTTTATGTGAGTAAATGAAATAGTTATATATATATACATATATATATATATATATATATATATATATATATATATATATATATATATATATATATATATATATATATATATAACCCACAATTGTTGATTGCTACACTCTTTTAAATATACATTTTTTCTCTCGTTGGAACTACACAACCATCACTTTAAATATAAATAACTACAACGACAGAATGCCACCTACAAGAAAAAAATCTCTGGAGGACCTGATGGATTCACAGACCAACCTCTCCATAGAACACAAACATCTCGAGGACGGATTGCAGCAGGTAAGTGAGAAAATAGACAGGATAATCCAGCTCATATCCAACCAACAGGATAAGAAAGAGATCCAAATTGAGGAAGTCATTAAACAACTTAAAACACAGCAAGAATACCTGGAATACTTTAGAATACCGTACATACAGAATGAATTTCTAAAAACCGAAGAACAGAATCTCCAAAACTGGAACATCCTCCTTAAACAAAGAAAATGGCTTTTTTACAATGCAGTCAAATGCAGCGACACCGCAGCAACGTACAGGACATTTCTAACGATGGAGGACCAATTCATTCCATATAAATTCCGGGAAAAATTATACCACAAAATACAGAGGAACAAGTGAAAATCCAAAAAGCCTTTAATATTTCAAAACTTCAGGTCGAAATCGACATACAGGAAGACAAGAAAATACACTTTACGGAGAAGGACACGGAAATCGACAATAAAATATAAAAAAAAATCAAGGAACCTTGCCCTAAGGAAACACACTAACCCCTCCTGGAACTCTGGGAATCTTAATGCAAAAAGGAGGAGGAAAAATCTAGGGAAATCATTGGACGGAAAATAACCTGGTTAAAAGAACTACCGGAAAAAGAAAGAAGTAAACAATCGAGAAACATCTACACGGACAACCAGAAGCAGAACACTCTCACAAACACAGAGATCACATAACAAAGGTAAGAATCAAAACATACACCATACACAAACACATCCATACAAGAGATACCACTACACACAAAGAAGCAACCACAATATATCCACATCATACACAGATTCCCAACAACAAACCCAGCCAAAACGCACACTAATAACACCTCAAAATTACACAAGAACCCACGCCCTTAACAAACACAACACACCAGATTACATACCATACAATACATCTCCACAAAAATACCCCATGTATACAATCCTAAGCAATACAAACCTAACTATTACCACCCACATCAGCAAACACAATCGAAAATCCATCTCCACAGACACTATATCGCCAATACAAACAACCAAAGAATACCGTTACTAAACAACCCTTACCAAAATATCCCCGCCATGGAAAACAACTACCACAGACATCACATAATTCAAAACACTGCCTACAACACTCACCCCTCATATCCCACACAAAGAAGAAACCCCCAAGGCACCTCCCCCATCAACGGGAACAATTAGAATATCCCATGCAACACCAATCCCAACAAACAAACCTATCCTACAACAAACCTCGGCAACACAACCCTGTACAACAATGCATATATCCTCAACAGAAACACCAATTCTAACTGAAACACAACTATCCAACACAAACAACATATAATCATTTATCACTGAACCCTCACAATAATGCACACAACACGTATTTTACAAGGAAACATCCTAAAACACACAAGGAAACTAACTACCCCCACCATTTTTTTAGGAAATCCACACGGAACAACAATTTCTGGTTAGAAAAAATTAGACCCAAAATCATCAATTTATCCACATACACAAAGAATGAAACAGAAATACTGAAGCTGGGCCTCAAATTCTGTCCCACCCCTAAAAGCAATATAGCGGAACTAAAAAAGTACCTTAAAGAATTCGAACGGAAATTTAGACTAATAGAAACTAGCAAAGGGGGCAAAGATGGTTCTTTAGTAAAAAAAAATCAACATATTTCCCTAACAAACAGAACAACACAAAAGAACTAATCACCTACTTCGAAAATCTCTGGACCCCCCCCCCAAAAAAAAAGACAAAACCACAAGCAACCTCCCATATAAGCAAAACCAAGCAGTCGAAAAGATCCGTAATAATAATGACATAATAATAACAGAAGCAGACAAAGGTAGTGCCGTAGTAATCATGGATAAAGCTTATTATGAAACAATAATTACAGAATTACTAGATGACGAACACTACTATAAACCCATTAGTACCAACATAGATAACACCACCATCTCAAAAAGCACAAAATTTTGTACAACATACAACATATATTAGCGCTCCAAACCCTAGTGACCTTACATTTAGACCCATTGTAGCAGGACCAGCCTGTCCAACGAGCAGACTTAGCAACTTAATAGACATCCTATTACAAACTTTTCACAGATCAAGTTAAGAGCTACATAAAGGACGACATCCACTTTCTTACTACCTTGCCACATACAGTAGAAAACGGGACACTATTAGTTACATTTGACGTTAGCAGTTTATATAGTAACATACCCCATGAATTAGGAAAAGAAGCAATAACATTTATGATCAACAGACACGCACAAACACTACATCCTAGATTCACAAAGCAATTCATTATCGATAGTATAGGCATAATCCTAAATAATAATTCCTTCGAATTCAACAATGCCAACTACATCCAAACACTAGGTACAGCAATGAGAACGAAAATGGCACCGACTTACGCAACCCTTGCATTAGCGTACCAAGAAGAAACCTTATATGAAAAGATAGAACAAAAATTTGGCCACAGCACAAAACAACTGTTTATAGAATCCTGGAAAAGATACCATAATGACTGCTTCATCCTATGGACACCCACATGGGGGGGCATCACAGACTTACACATCATACTCCAGAACCTACACCCAAAAATTAAATTCACCATAGAACAAAGCTCTACAGAATTATCCTTCCTAGATATACTGATAAAGATTAAAGACAATAACATTATCACAGACATTTGCCGCAAACCTACAGACACCCAACAATACCTTCACTTTTAAAGTCACCACCCTAAAAGCTGCATAAAAGCCATTCCCTACACCCTAGCACGTAGAATCTGCACCATAATCACGGACAATAACCTTCGGACAATCCGACTCAAGAAACTACGAATAAATCTACGAAAAACAAAATACCCACCACAACTTATAGACAAAGGGATCCAACTTGCGATAAAGATACTAGTAGAAGATTTGAGAACCCCTAAAGAACGAAACAAAGAACAAATCCTAACATACGTCTCCACACACAACACAAACAACCCAGAGCTTTTCACGGAGATAACGAAAAACCTCACCCTACTGAACCAAAACAGCAAACTAAACAACTTACTTAAAACACCAAAAATAATAAAAAGCAAACGCCAACCCAAAAACTTAAACGCATTCTTACCTCATCCAAACTCAATCAAGACACAACAAAAGGAGTCACAGAATGCAACAATTAACGATGTGGAGTCTGCAACATAATATTAGAGGGAAACACATACACATTCACGAACCCCATACAAAAATTCAAAATTAAAATAAAACTAGATTGCACCTTAAAAAACGTGATCTATGTAATAAAATGTGCAGCATGCAATAAATCTTACATAGGCGCCACAAAAAACCCTTAGTAATACAGTAGCCTTACATAGATCTAACATAAAAATCGCGGAAAGTAGAAAACTGCATGTGTCACAATATATACACACATGTAGTGGAGGCAGATTCGAGATAATGCCCATCTTCCAAACTGACAACTACTTCTACTTGCTCACACAAGAAAAAAACTTCATAACAAAGTTCAACCCAGCCTTAAACATCTCTCAATAATTATACACATAAATAGGAAAAACACAAAATGCACTTGCACGCATGCATACTTGGGTAAATGTGCACCCTCACATACGAAACAAAACAAGCACAATAAAGCACGCGCACACTTTCACAGGTGCGAACATCCATATCCAGTATAATACCGTTTCCCTAAACTAAACAAACAATTAGAAATTACACGTATGTATGTGTATGTACAGACATATGTGTATATATATGTGTGTGTATGTATGCGTGTATGTGTGTGATTGTGTATACATGTGTGTGTATATATATATCATCTGTTATCTATCCTCCATCTTGTTTGTGTGTGTACGTGCACTTATGTTTGGGTGACTGAATACATGTATGCATATGTGCTTGGATTAGGAAAGAAAGAAAACTTCAACCAATATATATGTAAGGTAAAGGTGTATGAATATGTATGTGTGTGTTTGTGATTGTGGGTACGTGTGTCCATATATATATATATATATGGGTGGGTGAATGTATACGCATCTATATCTATATCTATATATATATATATATATATGGGTGGGTAAATGTATTCGTGTGTGTATGTGTGTATATGGATGTATGCGAATGTGTGCGTTCCTACATATGTCTCTATATATATGCACGTGTGTGTATGTATGTGTGTGCCTGCATAGTATGCAGATGTATGTGAGTGTGTATGTGCATACATGTATGTATATATATATGTGTGTGTGCATGTATATGTGTGTGCGTGTGTGCCTGTGTGTATATATATATATATATTCTCCTACCTATTCTCCATCTTACTTGAGTGTGTGTGCGTGTACTTATGTGTGAATGATTAAGTACATGTATGCATGCGTGTTTTGATTGGGGGGGGGAATAATATAAAATTAAAAAAAATTTATAAATAAAAAAGTTTAACCATGCGTATGCCTGTGCATGTGTATATGTACATGTATGTATGTGTATGCGTGTGTGATTGTGTGTGAGTGTGTGCTATACATGGGGAAAGAAAGTCATAAAAAAAACATAAAAACCTTCACCAAATGAACCAAAAGTTTTTTGAACTTAACTTTGACCAGACACTACCAGCACTTACTGTTGGAGACAGAATGTCTGAGACTGCATCACTCTGAACACATTTAGCATCAGCAAATGTAAAAATAACATTTCAACTCCCATTTAAAAAAAAACTTTTCACGAAATATCTGAAGAAAGCGAACCAAAGCTTGAAACGCGTTATAAAAATAATTTAAAATAAAAATATAATAAAAGGTAAGAAAAAACCCCACAATTTTCGATGGCTACACTCTTTTAAATATACATTTTTTCCCTCATTGAAACTACTCAACCATCACTTTAAATATATATATATATATATATGTTTATATATATATATATATATATATATATATATATATATATATATATATATATTTATAGTAATTTATAAAATATATATGGCGATTAAGCTACGCAGAATATTCCGCGTTTCTATCCACTCTAGGACTCTTCAGGCTTATGCGCGAATTCAGTGTGAGTTTATCCGTTACATATCTTCATTGTTCTGCCTTCTATAAACCTTAATTATCGTTTATATAACCATTAAACAATGCTTCAAGCAAACTATTTTAATCTTTTACTCTCTTAAAACTTTGGCACTAGTATCTTTTTCGATTGGGCAAAGATCAGAATATGATTAGCGTTAGAGTTTTATGTGAGTAAATTAAGTAGTTATATATATATGTATATATATATATATATATATATATATATATATATATATATATATATATATATATAAGCGGGATAAGACACCGATAGAATTCAGATGAAAAATCCTGATAGATATTACTTGAAGTAATACTTTCAAGGTGATCCTAGCCAAATTCCTCTTGTCATATAACCCCTTCTATATATTCCTCTTGTCAAACAATAAATTCTTAAATCGAATATATGGCTCTATATGTTGTATTTTCAGAATTTAAAATTTAGCCACGAAGCTTACATATATATATATATATATATATATATATATATATATATATATATATATATATTCATTTATTGTACATGTACACATACAGTTATTGATTGAATAAAGTTAAACTATATGGCCGGTCCGATCATTATACCTTAAGTTGCTTCAGTGTGAGTTTATCCGTTACATCTGTTCATTGTTCTGCCTTCTATAAACCTTAATTATCGTTTATATACACATTAAACAATGCTTCAAGCAAACTATTTCAATCTTTTATTTTCTTAAAACTTTGGCACTGGTACATTTTTCGATCGGGCAAAGATCAGAATATGATTAGTGTTAGAGTTAGAGATTGAATTAATTAAAAAAAAAATAGTTCGTTATTTTATTTGGTTCAAACGCTGTGCAAGTTCTTTTGTGAGAATCTTTTTTACTCATTTCCGAAATTTCAGATTTTCTTTGGAAGTTAGTGCTGACGGCAAAGAAAAAGAAGAATGGATAGAGAAATGAAGTTGATAAACAGGGTTCAATTCCTCTATCCGCAAAATTCCGCTATCCGCAATTACATAGAAATAAAATGTAAGTTCAAAATGTTTTCTCCACAAAAAGTCTGATCAGATAATCCTCGATATGATGCCTAATTTAAAAAAAAAAAAAACTCTTTTTTCCTGTTTTTGTGTAAGATTTGATCAACTTACAGGTAAAGTTGCCATCTTCTTCCTGGTTCATCTAATTGGATATGAGCTTCGGCATATTGCAACTGTTTATATAACAGTGCGAAAGATACCGAACCAAATATCGTTTTTTTTTTCTGATATAAGAGCCGTCGCGGTAATAAAAATTACATAACATTTCTTTTAACTAAGGAAGTTTCTGTATGACCCGAAAACAAAGTATTTTATACGGTATTTATAAAAAACAATTCTTTTTTCATTAAGCAAAAAATAAAAACATAAGATGTTTTTAAAAAACACATAGGCCAGGATTATGGTATAAAGTAACAATTCGCTCTTTGTCTGATTCAAATATCGTTCAGTAATTTAATGACGAAATGTTTGATTCGAACATTTGTTTTTACATATCTGCGAGCATTTTTTATTCCGTTGTTTTGCTTCGGGTTAAATCAATTTACAATAAACCTGTCGTCTGCTTATCGAGCCATTTTATCGGCTAAGTTTTTTCACCATCTTCCGGCACTGTACGTAAACAGCCGAAAAATACCAAGAAAAACGCCCATTTCGTTTGATTCAAAATTTTACAAGTACCGTATTGTCTTTTATCTTGTACCTAATATGATACACACCTGATGAATGAGGTTGGAACAACAACTAATGACCTCTTCGAGGCACATTTCTGAGTTAGATGTCAATCTATTTCTTTTTCTAGGTGATATATAATTTACTTTACTAAAACCTGACAGGGCTACCGTTATATATTTTTTTCATTCTGGCTAATAAAATGTCCTTAAATGGCCGCAGTACATTTCGTTTATTGCTTCTACAACGACTGGACCGAATCTTGTTCGAGTCTGCTCGCGCTCTAAACACTTCTCTAATTTGATTTCGACAATTAAATCGAGCCGAGTTAGATTTATGTTCTCTCCGAAAACCTTTATTTTGAGCTTTATTAGTAGTTATCATGGCGTCTTTTCACACAGTGCCATTCTTCCGTTTGATTTGTGAAGGAATACGAACCCATTTTTCTAACGGGCGTCGACAGAGAATATAAAACAAGAAACACAAATTTCAAATACTAAAAATTGGGCGTTGTGCAACAGTTAGGCATAGAGTGTTCTACATTTGTTGTACTGTTGGTTACAGGGCAACACCGCAAGGTGTGCTGGTTTATTATTATTATTATTATTATTATTATTATTATTAGTAGTAGTAGTAGTAGTAGTAGTAGTAGTAGTAGTAGTAGTAGTAGTAGTAGTAGTAATAGTAGTAGTATTTATGTTTTGAGGGATAGAGTGTTAATGGTTTGAAGATGATAGTGTAGTAATTGTTAATGGCGTAAATTTAGCAGAACAGCTCAACAACAACTTGTTTACATTGGACTTGAAGGATACCATGTTCTATTCAACTGGGAAGCAGGCTGGCGGAACAGTGTTCCAAAGGCGGACAGTCCTAAGAAAGAAGATGTGTTCACGGAATTTGCGCTTAGATTTAAGCACAGATAGTGAGTGGAGGAAATTGTATATATAGTGGCTGTAGTTAGTCGATTTTTTTGTAAAAGTTTGTCAAGGGACACCATAGATAGCAGTTTAGTTGAGCACTTGCCATGAAAATATCAATATATCAGGGACAGGCTCTTGACGTCTCTTCTGTGAGAAAGAAGTTACATGGACGAGAGAAATGGCATTACCTTATAGGTTTCATAATCGGTTTTGAGTGAAAATAAAGTGTCACAAAAAGTAGAATAAAATCTTTATATATATATATATATATATATATATATATATATATATATATATATATATATACATGTGTGTGTGTGTGTGTGTGTGTGTGTGGGGTGTCTCTGTGTCTGTGTACATTTTCCTATGCAATTACTCAATGTCAATTTTAAGCCTACAGATTCGAAATTTCATATACAGGGTACTGAGATTTGGGAGAATCGATGTGATAGGTTTTCGGACAGAAATTTCGCGATTAAGGGGTCAAAGTTCAACGATTTGTACCTTTGAGAACTCTACCAAACTCCTCCTACAATTTTGGGTCTAAATACGTGAAATTTTACATATAGGTATGTTGGACATGGATCTATCTTAATAACTTTATCTGAGCCCTAAACAATACACGTTAAGGGGTCATAATAGGGGTCAAATTAAAAGAAAATTGACCGTTTTTTTTGTTTTGCTAAACATACATCTGAAAACACCAGGGCAACGCAGGTAACTCATGCTAGTATATCTATAAAAGTGTACGTGTCTGTCTGTCTGTCTGCCTGTGCCTGTGTGTGTGTCTGTCTGTGTACATTTCCCTACACAATAACTCCGCCAATTTTTAGTTTACAGACTCGAAATTTGATATACAAGGTAGTGAGATTTGGGAAAATCGTTGTAATCCGTTTTCGGCCAGAAATTTGGTTGTTAACGGGTCAAAGTTAAACAAGTTGACCTTTGAGAACTCTACCTAACCTCTCCGCCAATTTTGGGTATAAACACTTAAATATGTCGATATAGGTTCCTTAGACATGGATCTAACTTAATAACTTGATTTGAACCTAAAACAAAAAATGTTAAGGGGTCATAATAAGGGTCAAAGTTTTTTTTTTTTTTAAATTACCTCTATGGTCTCTACCAAATTACTCAGACAATTTCTGGTCTAAACAATTGAAATTTTACATAAAGTGTATTCAGAGATAGAGCAAGCTTTTTAATCGGTTTTAGTCGAAAATTTGAGCTACCGATATATAAATCTATGTATGTCTGTATGTTTGCATGTTTGCCTAGAACTTTCGACAGGGGCGACGGATTTTTACAAAATCAGTATCGCTTTGAAGCTCAACCCTTCAGAGGACAAATACTGACAAATTAGCTGCAAACATTAATGTTTTTCACCCTCAACTGGCCACTTTTCTACAGGGATGGGTCGTTTCTTTCGTCGATATTTTCGAAAGTCTAGCCTTAATTTAAACCTATGTCACTTCCAGTTTGACGCTGGTCGTAACAGCAAAGACGTCTTGTTTTCCCCATTCTTTTCCTCCTTCGCGGTACTGGTTCTAGCCTTCCTTCCTACTACCACTTTGGTTTTTGCTCACACACACCTCCAAACACCCGGGCAACGCCGGGCACCCATGCTAGTATATCTATAAAAGTCAAAGTGTGTGTCTGTCTGTTTGTATGTCTGTGTACATTTCCCTGCACAATAACGTCGGGCACATATGCTAGTTATTTATATGTTAATGCAATAACGTGTGTATTATTTTGTGTGTCACGCTTACATCCGGATCGTTTAATTGTTATGTACTTCCATTTCTTGTCATTAATAATTTCATCAAGAACTCTTCATAAGTCTTGGTTTCGGTTTCGATTATAACTGATAGCACTCCAGTAATCTATTTTTTTTTTCATAAATACATTTATCAAGAATTCTTCATGAGTTTTAATTTCAATTTCGATTCAAGCTGATTCTACCAAGAATAGTCATAGAATAAAATCTTAATTGACAATAAATGAGAATGCTATCACACAGAAGACTGCAAGCTGAAATACTTTAGTATTTCTAGATAAACATATATATAAATTAGATATGTTTATTAACAAGTGATGATCTAAGTGCTGGCCTCCTGAAAGGATGATATATTTTTAATACACATAGATTTACAGTTGAGAGTATTAGCTTGAGGGAGAGAGTCGTTAAACAAACACACAGGCAGTCGAGTTGCTCGGTCGTAATGGCTCTGAAATCCGTTGAAGCTGTGGGTAAAACGCCTATTCAAATGGAAGAAACGTTGGACCAACGTGCCACTGCCATCTTAAATAATGCTGCTGAAATACAACCCGACATTTTCTTGGATGAACCTTGTGATGAACTTTTTTTTTTTAAGATTTCCGGTAAAATAATATCAAAGATGGACCAAGTATGTTTTTTCGATTGACCAGATGTAAAGACCCCAGAGAATTGTTATCCGTCTCTTTTTGTTTGAAATGTTATATGTCCGTTATTTAACTGTATCTGTTTATACATAAACACGTAAAATAAGATAATCATATATATATATATATATATATATATATATATATATTTCTTTTCTTTGTTAAACAGTAATCTACGTACATGCATGTTTCGGGGCCCTACCCTCTTCAGCGTAGATTGGCTGTTATTAGGAATCGAACCCCGGATCTTCTGTTTCTCAGTCCAGCGTCTTAATCCATTGCGCTATGATGCCATATACAATTTACTGTTTAGTTTTTATCGTTATTTACGTAGACTTTGTTGTTGATATTTTAAAACGATATTATGGTTAGTGTCTCGATCTGGGAGATCGGGTGCTTTTTAGAAAATCGCCCATTTTTTATTTGGACGTAAACAAATAATATTTTCTTTTATTAATTTATTATGTTATATATATATATATATATATATATATATATATATATATATATATATATATATATAAACTAGCAGTTCAGCCTGGCGTTGCTTGAGCCCTATGTACTGTTCATAACCTTATGTGCATAGGTATATATATATATATTAGAAATTTGACTCATATCCAGGTAACCTACATGTAAAATTAGAGTCAAAATTGGCGAAATAGCTTGGTAGAGTTTGCAAAGATCAACTCTTTTAATTTGATCTCTTAGCAGCCAAATTTTCGCCTAAAACTTGATTAAAAGACGGCCGCATGTCTGAATACCCTTTATGAAACATTTCAAATGTTTCGAGCCCAAACTAGCTGAATATTTTGCTAGAGTCCGCAAATGTAAAATCTTTTGAACTTTGACCCCTTGGCAGCCAAATTTTAGGCCAAAAACCGACTAAAAAGCTTACCCTATGTTTGCATACACATGGTATAAAATTGGAAATATTTCAACCAAACAATTGGCTAAGTAATTTAGGAGAGAACGCAGAGGTAAAATGTTTTTTAAAACTTGACCTCAATTCTACCCCTTTAAAATTTATTTTGGGAGCTCAAATCAAATTAAAAAGTTTGATCCATGTCCAAGTAACCTACATCTAAAATTTCAAGTAGTTCGACCCAAAATTGACGGAGGAGTTTGGTAGTGTTTTTAAAGGTCAAATCGTTGAACCATTGACCCCTTGACAGCCAAATTTCTATCTGAAAACGGATTATAAAGAGTTTTCCAGTTTTCAATGCCCCTTGTGTAGAATCTCGAGTTTGTAGTTTAAAAATTGACAAAGTAGTTTGGTAGGGAACTCTACGCACCCCGCCACACACACACACTCACACACAATTGCAATATGTGCCGCTCCGCATTTGTGGTACCAAGTTGGTAAAAGGGAAAATTATTCCCAACTCGCATTTAGATAAAAATGCACTTTCCTATAAATAATTGAATTAATTCAGAACTTATCGCAAAATCAAATATAAATAAAGAATATCTATCTATCTATCTATCTATCTATATATATATATATAGATAGATAGATAGATAGATAGATGTGGTCTATTTTTGTTTTTGTGATACGTATTGAATGAATTAAATTATTTACAAAAGTGTATTTTTACCTAAATGCGAGTTGTGATTAATTTTCCCTTTAGCCAATTTGGTAGCCGCGCATGAGGAGCGGCATATATATAATTTATTATTTTTAAAATATAATTATCCACTGGCACGTATTTTGTCGTCTACGACTTATCAGAGTGGCTGAATCTAGCGAGATTCGAAATCTCGCTAGATTCAGCCACTCTGTTGAGTCATAGACGACGAAACACGTCTCAATGGGTATATATATATGTTAGAAAAGCATTTCATCCAAGGCATGAAAATTATTACACAAAATGTTTTTACTATAGGCTTTAAAAATAAAGGTACAAGATTCAATTTGAAATTTATTTATCTTCAAAGTGCACTTTTATAAATTATACAAAGTAAGGTATGAAAATATAATTGAAATTGAATAAAAAAAATTACCTTGGATTTATTTTATGTAATGTTGCACTTTTTAAAAAAATCATTGAAAATTTTATATCCATATCATTAATTGCTAGATGAAAGATAATGTTTTTAAATTGCAACAAAATGTAAATTACATAAAATAAATCCAAGGTAATTTCCAAATCTCAGCGACTATTCAGCAGAATTTAACAAATCAAGTCCTGTTGGAAAGGTAATGACCTTCATTATGTAAAGGGATTTGTGTGATTTTCCCTAATCGTCACACATTAAGGGTGTCATCCTTCAGCTAGAGCTTATTTTTGGCACTATTTTACAGCCATAAAATATTTAAATCGTAGTCCATTTAGTTTGCTAGTTTTGCATATGAATGACAAAATATCTGATATTCGCCAAAAACATCTGTCCTTGATTGGCGGAGAAAAAAAAACCCTGAAAATAACACAAACGAAAGACTTGATTTCAAATATTTATCATGTGTTAGATCTCGCTTCTTTGGTTTTTATAAGTAAAGTTAAGTTTCGTGTATAAGAATTTTTTGATACTGGAAATATTCATAATCGTAACCCTAATTCCAAAAAAGGGGAGATATAACACATAAGAAATATTTGGAATCAAGTATCCGTTTACAGATATTTTATAGCATTTGAAACCATAGCAGCAAGTGTTAGTTTTCCTATTCTGAAGGCCAGAGGTTTTGGGCATATATATATATATATATATATATATATATATATATATATATATATATATATATATACACGGTTATATGTCTGTCTGTCGGTCTGTTTGTGGATCTGTCTGTCGACCTCTCTGTCTGTTTCCATATTTTCAAACTCTATCTCCTCCGAAACTAAAAGTCGCAGAGCAGCGTTAGAGGCCTTAAATGGTTGTATTTTTACGGACCATTTTTGATGGGTCTTTAGCCGATTAAAATTACTTTTAAGGGGCCGAAATATGAGTAAAAATTGAAAGAAATCCTTAAACATTTTGTACTTTCATTTTAGTTGATTATTACTGTTTAATTTTTAATCGGTTTATATGTTTGTCACGTTGGTGCAGTAGTAACATCTCCAGCTTTGAGTGTTTTGATTTCAATTCTAGTTGATGGCGCCAACATACATTTTTTTACTTTGAAAATCTCGACTCTATAGCAATATACAGTGGGCCCCCGACATACGAGCTACCCGAGTTACGAGAAATTCGAGATGCGAGATGGCTTCAGAGAAAAAGTCCTCCCCTACATACGAGTGAAAATCCAAGTTGCGAGATTCCAGATTAAACAGCTAAATGGTCGAGTGTGTCGTGTTTCACTACGTCTCTTTAATGGTGCTATTTTAATTCGAGATACGAGCTTCATCCGGAAACGAATTATCTCGTATGTCGAGGTCAACTGTATATGAAATCTGGACAAATGAAAATATCATATTTAAGCGTATATATGTGTTAGTCTATATTAATATATATATATATATATATATATATATATATATATATATATATATACATACATACATACATGTGTGTGTGTGCGTGTAGTGGTTTTACTACATTCATTTATTTTGTTTAACATAGGTCCAAATTATTAAACTACACTTAATGTTGGCTCTATCGTTGCTGGTGTCTTCTGTTCATGTTTGGCTGTCGAACTTTTCACTCCCAAACAGAAATTGCAAACCACTCCCGGTATCCTCGTTCAGCTATCAATCAAACTGTTAAAACAGTATCAGATTTAAGCACAATGAAAGAGGGGGTTTCCTATAGGTTTCGGAAAGGGCTAGGGTATCAAGACAACTAAAATATCCGTGGTTTACACCAAAGACTGAAGAAGCGCACAGGAAGAAGAGCTTTTTATTTTCCCAAAACAAAACAAATTGTCTGGTCGATTGCAGATGGCCTCAGAAGGGTGGGTAGGCACAAATAGAACATAAACAAATGGATAACGAAAGAGGCGTTTGTCCGTTGGGGATATTAATCTACACAAACCACTTAGAACCCGGGCGCCATGGCAGTGATGGTCAGTTGTGGACAAAATACAGCGGCCGGCGGCGAGTGTACGTGGTTTGAATTTTCCCACGCCATCAGAAACCGAGTTGGTTTAAAGATGGGGAGGTGTTTGGTAAATGGGGATAAGGGACTAGGGAGCAGGTACGATGCTGGGTCTACGATGTTTCAGTTGAGAGAGGGTGATGATAGAATGATGAAGTTAGGGTCACGTTCATCTTAGGTGGATGCTGTGATGGAGATGTTGTTTTTGTTGGGTCAGTATCGTTGGTTTGTTTGGGCGAACGGGCGGACGGGCGGACGGGTGTTTTTGATGGGGGCGTTGATAGACATATAAAATGGCTGTCATTCGCGAGGATAAAAGTGAAGCTGTCAAACAAGGGAGATAAATCGTTTTTCCTGACCAGAAAGTACGTTTTCGAATGTTTACTGTCTTCCCTTCTAAATTATTCTACGACTCTATGGTTTCCTACTTTACGTTATTATCTTTTTTTTTTAACCTTTTTTTTTACATGATACAAAAAGGTGGTATTAATTCTTTCCCTTTTTTTCTTTTATCATTTATATCATCTTTTCTTTTTTTTTAATCGTTTATTGTTTAAACGAGCAAAAGTTGACTGACAATGAGAGCTTTATGCTAAATTAATAATTGAATATGGTTAAATGCGTGTTGACTTTTGTATTAACCCCTGTTTCGTTCTTTACCGTACATCGAACCGATACGATAATACTTAGTTTTCTGCACGTTACCACAACAAAGTTAATACAAAATTTCAGTCAGATTTGCCCAGTAGTTCCAGAGAAACCTGGAGCTTCAATATAAATCCCTATTAATCCCTAACTCTGCAGCGAACGGATACCGTAATGCATAGCTCGCTACACCTTGTTATAATAATAATCCATACAAATTTTCAGTGAGATACGCCCAGTAACTTTCGAGAAGAAGCGGAACAGAGAGACAAACAGACAAACAGACAAATAGGCAAACTAAGAATAATATAATATGGGTTTTTTTCTATATTTTATATTCAATTTTCTTTTTTCTTTTTTTTTTTTTGGTTTGTTCTTTTGTTTTCTTTTTTGTAGGGAAACAGCTCGAGGCAAGCCATTTCGATGTAAAGAGCCAAAATACTCCTCTAATGCCACTAATTAGAACACGATAAGGGTAATTTGGTTAGATTTCGATCCAGAAAAAACTTCCTATTTCGCGCCAAGATCAAAGTGTAGTATCTATTCTGATGCTACACTTATTTTTTTTTGTTTTCTGTTAGTGGAGAAGAAATCCTTCATTACTGAGACAAGTTTTATTTTTGTTCTTCTCTCCATATTTAAAAAAAAAAAAAAAAAAAAAAAAAAACGACCCTGGTATCTAACTCTGCCCTCGCGGTGAAGCAAAGTAAATAGGAACATGTCATTTTCCTTTAGTCCTCGTGTTTTATGTGATGACTAGAGCTGTGTCAACAGCATATTCTTTTCATTTTTAACTCTTGAGTATATATCCGTTAATATCTTATATGTTTTTTATATAGACTGATGTGGTTCTCGGTTGATTGATTGTGCCTTGCTGTGTCAGACATATACTTGAGAGTCAAAAGAATGAAAATAATATGCTGTTGTCACATCCCTAGTGATAACTCAAGCACAAAATAATGGAAGCGAAGGTTACGTCGAGGCTGACAAAAATAAACGCAATGAGCGCTTTTTTTTTACTTTCTTTTTGTGGATCTGCTTTCTTTTCTTTCTTGTCTGCTATTCAATTTACCCCTTTTTTTCATTTCTGCCAGTCAACTTTCTTCCAGCACAATCACGTTGCCACACCGGTTCTCGCTAGATCATTGAAGTTAAGCAACGTTGAGCCTGGCCAGTACCAGATGGGTGACCATTTGGGAAGGCTAGGCGCTGTATGTACCTACTGGGAAGGTTGGGCGCGGGGCCAGCACCCTCACCCTGTAGAAAGAACTCCTCGCTACAAAAGCATCTACAAAAACAAGTTGTAGATGGCCTATGTCCCTCCAGGGGCTCAAGGGCTATGGATGGATGGAGCGCTCTTCGTTATTTATTCCTTCTCTTTCGTTCTTTCTCGTCTCCTTATGCCGGTCATTTCTTTTGTGTGTGTGTGTGTGTGTGTGTGTGTGTGTGTGTGTGTGTGTGTGTGTGTTCATTTACTATCTGTTTCTTTCTTTTTTTTTTGTTTTTTGGTACTTCTGCAGTTTACGAGCCGTGCATTTTTTTTTAAAAACACCCACTCCATCTTAAGATATATTACTTAATAATAGCGTTATTATATCGGCACAGTTTCTAAAATGAAGAAGTACTTTTTTTTAAAATTTATTTTCTAATTAGTTTATTTCTTCATAGTTTTTCTTTATTTTTTCTATATATGTTTTCCTATTATTTTGTTTTATTCGTTTTTTTTTTGTTCTTTTTTAGTATTGTTTTCTTGTTTTCTATGTTTTCATCTTTTCATTTTTCTTTCAATTATTCTTTCATGCTTATTTCATTTTGTTTATTTCTTATTAGTAATTTTTATTCTTTCCTGCTACCATTTCTGGCCCTGTTGTTGGGGCATTAGAATACGCCGACTGCCCCCCCTGCAGAGGGTAAAAGTCCCTCAATGGGGGTCCTGGATATGACCTTAAACTATATCCAGTGGTGAGGCCCCAGCTTGTGTGATTTGGGGAGTGTGGAGCCACCCTTTAATTACCATTGCTCCCAGGTCCACTCTGACCCGGAGTGGTAGTACATGTTAGGGTCCCAACTATGGGTTAAATAGAAAGCGACGTGAAAACAACAAATATATTCTATTAAAAAAAATTTTCTTCAAAATCTTTGGATTCGGCATTAAATAACCCGAAAAGGGTTGATATGCCGTAAAACACAAAAACCAACCAACCTGCTATCATTTCTATTAGTAATTTTCACTTTAATAACAGACCGAATCTAATCTAAATACGTCACTTAATCTAATTTATAAAACTCGCTATGTCTGTCTGTCTGTCTCCATATTTTCAAACTCTATCTCCTCCGAAACTAAAAGTCGCAAAGCGGCGCTACGGGCCTCAAATTATTGGATGTTTATGGACAATGCTTTTAGGGGTCTTTACCAGATTAGCATAGTTTTAAGGGGTAAAAAAGGGGTAAAAAATGGGTAAAAATTGTAAAAATTGCAAAAATCGCAACAAATTTCGTACATTCATCTTAGTTTATTTTTTTCAGTTCATAAGCATGTCATGTTGGTACAGTGAGTTTCTTCCTCATAGTTTCCGAAACGGCTGAGCCTATCTTTTGGAACTTTCACACATGGTATTGTTCTTAGATATTTTTTGTACAGAAATTCACCCGAAAATATCAACAAACGAAGAAATCCGATCTTAAAAATAATCTTTTTTCTCTTATAGATTAAAAAAAAAAACGATTCTCACAGGGGAATATTTTACGCTACACCAACTAAATGAATAAATAGGCATTTTATTATCTGGAGATATAGCTTAGTGGTAGATAGATCAAGCCCCGGTGTACCTCACCATTTTATCTTATTTCTTTCTTATTAATGGATTCAATTTACGATAAAAAGAAAAGATACAATAAAAATTGCCGCACATAATTTTTTCGTTTGCATACTTTAAAACTAAACATTGATCAGAAGTGAATTTCCAGGGCAGTCATCGCCAAGCCCAAATAGCAGCTGACGTGATATTGTAAACAAACACAGACAGAAATTGATAAACGACATTATCATTATTATTCTTTTTATTTTATTTTATTTTATTTGCGAATTAGTCCACCAGGCAAATTATTTCTCGTAATAAAAAAAAATCAATAGAGAATTGATTCTATAACAATACATACGCAATCTGCATAAATTAAAATATCATGTTTAAGCGTATTGTACGACCGGGCAACGCCGGGCGTCCAGCTTGTATATACATAATTAGACGGTGCTTATTTCGTCGATGGGACAGAGGTTGAAGCCAAGCTGATAGTGCAGGACTTATTAGGTTGGCGACTCTCTTGTAGACCTTGTCGAAGAGGGAGAGACTAGTAGCAGAAGCATCAGCCCAAATGCGGCAACGATAATCCATACATGAGATAAACGTGGCTTTGTTTAGGTATGGGATAATCTCAGGCGTAAGTAACTTTCTAGCAAGGTAGAGAGATCCCACTTTCATTGAAGAAGCTTTGGCAATGCCCTCTATGTATCTGTTCCGAGTCATGTTCCCCGTGAAAGTTAATTTAGGATAAAAGAAGAGGTACCATAAAAATTGCCGCAAATCATTTTTCATTTGAATATTTTCTGCATAAATTAAAATATCATGTTTAAGCGTATTGTACGACCGGGCAACGCCGGGCGTCCAGCTTGTATATACATAATTAGACGGTGCTTATTTCGTCGATGGGACAGAGGTTGAAGCCAAGCTGATAGTGCGGGACCTATTAGGTTGGCGACTCTCTTTTAGACCTTGTCTAAGAGGGAGAGACTAGTAGCAGAAGCATCAGCCCAAATGCGGCAACGATAATCCATACATGAGATAAACGTGGCTTTGTTTAGGTATGGGATACTCTCAGGCGTAAGTAACTTTCTAGCAAGGTAGAGAGATCCCACTTTATTTGCAGAAGCTTTGGCAATGCCCCCAATGTATCTGTTCCGAGTCATGTTCCCCGTGAAAATTAATTAAAAATTGCCGCAAATCATTTTTCATTTGAATATTTTAAAACTAAACAATAATCAGAAGTGACTTTTCCAGGGCATTCATTGTCAAGCCCAAATATCAGCTGATTTGATATTGTAAACAAACACAGACGGAATTTGGCGAACGACCTTATTATTATTATTATTATTATTATTATTATTATTATTATTATTATTATTATTATTAATCTTATTATATATTTTTATGTATTTTTATTTATTTATTTATTTATTCATTTTGCGAATTAGTTCACCGGCCAAAGTATTCCTCGTAATATACATTAATCAAGAAGGGATTGATTCCCCAATAATGCATACGTAATCTGCATAAATCATAATATCATGTTTAAACGTTCTGTACTACCGGGCAACGCCGGGCTTCCATCTAGGCTACCATATCTTCTTCATCTTTTATTTAAATTATCCTTATCCTCATATTCTGTCTGTTTTCTAATACTTCCTTCTTGTTTTCTTATTCATTCTTCTATTTCTACGGGTTGCTTGTGTTCTGCCGCTATCATATTATTCCATGTTCATCTATTAAAACAACGTTAGCCTTTTACTTTCATATAGTGTCATATTTCCCCTCTCATCCATTGGATGTTTCAAGCGTCTGCCTCTTAATGAATGTCCATCACATGTATTTTCTAAGATCAACAGCTGGGCACTATTTATTTATACGTGTTTCTGTTTAGTGATGAAACCAGAAATGTCCCCGAGTGGCTTAAACAGTGGACATAGCAAGACTCAACCGAACATCCTCTGAGCAAAGAAGAAAACACCGATACTTAACAAAGCGCATTAAATAAATACCATATCATACGAATTTTACATGGGCACATTTCTGCCAAAGGACCCACAGCTAAAATAAACACTGGCTGACATGTTTATACAATAACCGTACTAGCCAGTCTTCAATGTGAAAAGGATTTTAAAAATGGCGGAACTAGCTTTTACTTTCATAACTTCGTTTGACTTTCCATAACGATACCTCCGCTCAGTCTCGAAAGACAAAGGAGCAGCTGCGCATATAATTATGAAGCTTGCGCAATCCTCAACCAAACCTCTCCTAAATCGGTATTATTTGAGATCAATGACAAGAAGAAGTTCACAACGATTGGAAACAATGCTGAGAAAAGCGGAGAGTACGTACAGCATCTGTGGGTGCCAAATTGTTACCCATTTAGTATTAACCAAGTTTAACGTTGCTTAATTTCAGTGATCCACCGGGAATCGGTTTGCCAATTTCATTATGCCGTACTATTTATATAGTACATGTAAATCGATGCATCTTCCTGGTGGAAGAGACTGGTATTTCAACGGAAAAAAAATTATACATTCTCAAATTAGTATGTACTAGCAGGGGGTGACCGGCGTTGTGTGCGCGTGATCTACGCTTAAATATGATACTTTAATTCATGCATATTCCGTATTTATTATTATTATTATTATTATTATTATTATTATTATAGAGCCGATTTTCTATCGGTTATTTCATAGTATATTTTACCAAATATATAGTAGTTATTTCAAAAGTAAAAATGGTGACTTTGGTTCCATCAGCTAGAATCATAACCCAAAACCAAAATATCGCTCCAATCTAAGACGTTAACGAATCAGCCATTGTCAATTCTATAAGAAACCGCTATGAATAAACTAACATAAACGTAAAATATATATATATATATATATATATATATATATATATATATATATTTGTGCATGCGTAGAAGAGCAGTTTCAGTCTACTTACGCTTGCCAAATCATTTATTTCAATGTTGAACTCTTAGCAACTATTATCAGCTAGTAAATTTTACCGCACTTGGTCCTGGCGTATTTCCTAGAGTGTCAAGTTTCGTTTTGTTTCTGGTGACCAGCGTGCTGTTTAAAATAACAAAGAAGCAGTGATTTATGACCGAGACGGGGGATCCTAGTTAGATCAAAACTTTCTCTTGGTTCTTTTTTAACGCAATAGAAGCAAAGTAGAGTAAAAAAAAAGAGAGAGGCACGATTGTTTTTTGGGGGCCTTGCAGAACATGATTAAGTTTTTCAAAGAAATAAAAACTAATATACAGGGTATTTTAGTATTGCAGCTGATATTTTAAGACAGCTTGGTTCGATAGCATCAGGGTATATTATTGGGAAAACTATTAGATTAGCATTAAAGTTCATACATTATATAATGATCTCAATCTTCGCAATTTTATCGGACCTAAAACAGGTAATTTTCCAGTATTTTTATAAACACAAGTATGTTTTTATGTTTGTATATTTTATTTACGAAAATCATAAACTAATAAACCTATCATTGGAACGAATCCGCCGGGTACATAACTTCGAGCGGTTTCTTTTCCCAATTAAACTCCAATTTATAAATGTACACTTACTTTGAAAAATATTAATGGGCCTTTTAAATTTTAATATTTGACCAACGTTTACACACATATATACAATTACTTTGAAAATATACAATTACTTTGAAAAATATTAATGGGCCTTTTAAAATTTAATATTTGACCAACGTTTACAAACAGACACACACACACACACACACACACACATATATATACGCACACATATATATTGGTTGTATTGATTGGTTTCCTAGATTTAAATCCAGTCAAATTCACGCGATTATTAACGAGTGATCAATGCAGGATAAAGCTGGTATATAGTATGTTTCTTATACAAATATTGTTAGTTACATACACTCATCCTGGTGTCTAAAACGACCCTGGTGTCTAACTCTGTCCCGTGGGGAGGCATTGTAAATAGGTACACTCATGAGCAAAAAAAAAAAAAAAAAAAAAATGGGGCCAAGAGTGAAAAAAGGAAGAAACTGATTTTTCAATATTTTTCCATGAATTTTTGTTAATTTTAACTGAAAATTTCTACTTTGCAGATCATTAATATTATAGCATATAATAATAAGTGGAAAAATTAATCCAAAAAATAGTAAGATCTCATAATGGCGAGGATATAAAAAAACGAATTGCAGGATTAAGGCTGTCCAAAATGACTTACAAGCAGATTTTTGATATTTTAAGAAAAGAAAGTGTGAAAACATCTCTTTCTGCAGTAAAGCGAATTGGTCCAACGTTCGAAGTCGAACGCTCAATAAAAGGGAAATTTGGATTAGGTCGCCATCTAGCATCCACTTTGAAAGAAGACCACAGGCTTTAATTAACTGTTTTGAAGAATCGAAAGAAAACTTATGTTGACCATAGGAATGAGTTCAAAATAGCAACTGGAAATTGTCTATCCAGATATACAATATCTAGACGAATGAAAGAAATATGATCTTCTTCTAAAAAGTGTGCAAATAAGCCATTTTTATCTAACAAGAACATCAATGATAGAAAGAGATTTTTCTCGTGTTATGGCAAGAAAGATACAGACATGTTCGGGAATCTTTTCTGACCAAATGAATCAAGATTTTGTCTTGATAGTGATGCTCCCGAATGGTGCATTTGAAGGACTGAAAAAAGATTTTCGCCAATTTGCATAAAAACGACAATAAAACACGGGAATGGAGGGATAATGATATGGGGAACTTTTACTGCAGTAGGAGTTTGGGAACTTATTAGATGTGAGCAATTAATCAATGCAAAGGAATGCATCCGAATATTAGAAACAGGACTGTTACCAACTATTCAGAAGCTGGGAATATCCCAGAACACTATTTTTCAACATGATAATGCCCCTGTACAGACTGCTAAAGTCATAAAAAATGGTTTTCTGATAATTCAATTAATGTGATGGTTTGTCCAGATCAAAGCCCCGATTTAAAACCGATCGAACCTATTTGGTCCATAATATCACGTGCATTAGATGGAAGAACTTTTTTATAACAATGACAAACTAGGGGAAGCTGCGCAAAGCGAATGGAATAGCGTCTCTTCTTCACAGTGTTGCACCACTTTGATTGTGAGCATGTCTAAAAATATTAATCTTTTAAAGAAATCAAAAGGGAATGCGATTCAATATTAAGCATTTATTAAAGTAAATGTCTTGTTCTATATTATTAGTCTCGTTAAAGTTTCCTTGTTCACTTGTTATTTGTTCAATATAGTTTTTAGTGCAATAAAATGTATAAAATTTGCTTGGCTCTTTTTGTTTTGTTTTTTTGCTCACGAGTGTACACTGCTGATCAAACATTTAACACCACTTAAAATCTTAAAAAAAAAACAAAAAACTTTTTTAATGATAGATTTTAAACTCTTCCGACTTAAGGTTACCAATACTACAATCTAAAAGATTATGGAAACAAAAAGGTAAATTCCAACAATTTAGTTTTAAAATTTATATTTTTATCAAATCCAGCTTTTTATACATGATCAATATTATAAGACCAGAGACAAAAATTCTATTAAATTGTATAAGAGTGTATGAAAAGTGTATGAAAACATTCAACAATCCAACTTAATAATGAGTTCTACCTCCACTGCTTTTGATGACTTCAAAAATTCTTTTGGGGGCATGCTAGAAATAAGGGTTTCCATTAAGATGCGGGGATCCTGCTCCAGTTTCTGAAGATGGCTTCACGAAGTTCATTTTTGTTGAATATTGTTTGCCATTTCGATAAACCTCTCTTGTCATCCATCCCCAAACATTTTCGATTGGATTCAAGTCCGGTGAGCATGCAGGATGTCTCAGGAGATGGACTTCATTTTCTTGTGGAAAGCTCAAAATCTGTCTTGCAGTGTGGATTGCAGCATTATCCTATTGGAATAACCATCTATTCCCACGCAAACGATAACCCTCCAGACGCTTTTTTGTAGTATACTAACATAACCAGCTGCTGCCTGACGACCTTGCACCACCTGGAGCTCCATAATGTCTCTGTAAAAACGGCATCCATACTATTACGGACCCTCTATCACTATGACGTGTTGAAAAAATTACAGTAGCATATTTTGTCATGCCAGTATCGCTGGAACCCATCAGGACCATCTAAATTGATTTTTTCTTATCAGAAAACCGGACTTTCTTCCACGTCTCAATGTCCCAGAGTTTGAGTTCACAACCAAATGTAAGCGGTCCAATTTGTGAGGAAGCAGTCGAGGAATTTGTTTACTCCCTTTTTTATCATGTCTTTTTGTTGTAAGTATCGCCTGATGGTTATTGGACTACAATCATCATGTGTAACTGCCTTAATTTGACTAGAAGAAAGTCCTCTGTCATTCATAACAACCCGTCTGATTCTCCTACTCAATGCAGGAGAAATTTGGAGCTGGGGGCTCCGAAAGGATTTTGTTTTTCCATAATTCTCAGTGTTCTTTATAAAGTTCCAAATAACGGTTTTACTGCGATTTACATTAGCTGCTATTGTTCGCTGTAACAAACCTTGCTTATTGAATCCTAGAATTCTAGAGCGCTCAACTTCGATTGGTTGGCTTACTTTAGGCATGGTAACACCTTTACTCAGTGATTGCTAATCTCTAACTTAACTAAACTAAAAACATTAGAATTATCATAAATCTAACTATTTATACCCTTGGTTTTATAAGTTTGATCATTTATATATATATATATATATATATATATATATATATATATATATATATATTCTGTTGAAATAAGGTTGGTCAATTTAGCTTGTATTGGTAGATCATAATATAATGCTTAGGTCACCCTGACGGACGTAAAAAAAAAAGATTTAAAAATAAATGTTTAAATTTCAACAGTATTTTCTCCGGTTAACAGTGGACGGGTGGATTAGGTCCTTGCTGATTGGGTAGGAAGTGGCTTATGTTGCCGAGTTCGAATCTATCGGCCGGTGGTAATCGTAACATGCTCCGTTGATGATTCTCGAAAGGCTGAAACACTACTGTCCGTGGTATTTAATAATTATTATAGTAGACATTTATGTCAGCTTCATTTAAGAAACACATTTTTTTTCAGTTTAAATTAGGTCGGTCAATTAGGTCGCATAGACATTTCATCATATAATGATCAGATCATTCTGACAGACGTTAAAACATTTAAAAGTAAATGTTTAAATTTCAACAGTATTTCCCGGGGTTAACGGTAGCCGGGTGGATTAGGACCTTGCTGATAGGGTAAGATATGGCTTCTGTTGCCGGGTTCGAATCTGTCGGTCGGTGTTAATCAAGGCAGCCTCCGTTTATGATTCCCGAAAGATTAAACGCTAGTGTCTGTAGGTATTTAATAATTCTTATAGTAAATAATTATATATATATATATATATATATATATATAAATATATATATATATATATATATATATATGTGTGTGTGTGTGTGTGTGTGTGTGCGTGTGTCTACATAGTTTATATTTAGGACCTCACCATCAAAATCGTACTTTATTCAGAAAAAAGCAAAAAGAAGACAATAAAAAATATTGGCAGAAATAACATCAATAATTTATTTCGTAGGGATAAGATCACAAACACTACTCAAGTAACGCGTACATATAGGCGTGTTTATCTTCATCAAAACTTGAGTTCATCTTAAAGGGAGACGACTCCATTAATATTGATAGCATTCTGTCGCACTTGAGATTCATTTTCAATGACAAGACGAAAGAATGGGCAAAAAGAAAAATCAATAAATTGACTTTAAGGAGTTAGATGTCTTGTAAGACGAATTGTTCTCGAAGAGCACTTTTGAAATAAGGAAATGAAGCATACACATTCCTGCCTCAATTTTGTCAGCAAATTTTTTCATCATGTATAAACTCCATTAATTGATTGTAAAATTTAGTAAAATATTATTTAGTGGTTGTTGTTGTTGTTTTCAGATAAGTCATCGCATCCTTTCAGGAGGATTTGTCCGTCTGTGAGACAGTGTAAAATAGCATTTTCATAAATTTTGTGAGAAAGTTTAAAATAGCATTTTTATAATATTTTTTGAGAAAGTTTAAAATAGCATTTTCATAATATTTTTTGAGAAAGTTTAAAATAGCATTTTCATAATATTTTTTGAGAAAGTTTAAAATAGCATTTTTATAATATTTTTTGAGAAAGTTTAAAATAGCATTTTCATAATATTTTTTGAGAAAGTTTAAAATTGCATTTTCATAATATTTTTTGAGAATGTTTAAAATAGCATTTTCATAATATTTTTTGAGAAAGTTTAAAATAGCATTTTCATAATATTTTTTGAGAAAGTTTAAAATAGCATTTTCATATTTTTTGAGAAAGTTTAAAATAGCATTTTCATATTTTGTGAGAACGTTTAAAATAGCATTTTCATATTTTGTAAGAAAGTTTAAAATAACATTTTCATATTATTTTTTAAGAAAGTTTGAAATAGCATTTTCATAAAATAGCATTTTCATAAAATTTTGTGAGAAAGTTTAAAATAACATTTTCATATTTTGCGAAAAATTTGAATACCTTATATATAATATCGCCGACTGTGTTTGGTCTCTTTCTGTGCAGAAGTTTGTCAGGACGTGCTGACTGGAAGATACCTCGCACTAGAATAACACTTTTTACTAAATATTAAAAAACCAGCAGGACCCATGGAAATTCCACGGAATAAGATAGATATTTATTCAACAGATATATTTTGATAAAGCTGTTTTTCTACATAGCGCAAAAAATTAATTTTTAGACACAGAAAAAGCCATAACATGCAGAATATATGATTTTATTAATATTTCTATAAAGCAGTGCCCATTTATTTTAAATTAGCGGGGGTACCCGGCGTTGCCCGAGTGTTTGTTTCCGGGACGGGGGGGAGTTTTCAAAAATGTTATGGTAGGTAAGTAGGAAGGATCAAACCCGGAGTCATGAGTAAAAGTAGGAAAATAAAGTGTGAAAAAAAAAACATCTGCAACGTTAACAGTTCAGCCACCAAGAAAAGTCCATTCCAGTTGTTTAGGGGGAAAAAAACGACTACGGTAGGTCGGCGCGAACGTGAAAATATAATGTGAATTGTCCAGCACGCTAACCACTACGCCACAGAGCACTGCAGCTTAGTTGAGTGATTTTAAATAACTTCACATGAAAGAACTACGAAGCCAAACCGGTGTTCTCTTCTCAACTGTTCCTTGTGATCGATCCCCAAACGGTGTTAAGTGGTGGCAGGGGGAGGAGGAATTTATGAGAGAGAAAATATTTTACCACTTCCATTGATCTTAACCGATTTTGGCCGTGACTTCTCAGCAGAAAAAGTATAGAAATCTAAGATTATCGAGGAATTTGAGAAATAATAAGCCTATAACACACCTCAGATATTGTTCTGCCGTTTGTGCATATTATATTTGCATGAAATATCTTGATTTTTAATCCTATTAATGTCAAAATCCGACGTGAAAAAATGAGTTCATTTTATTTATATAGAGAAGAAAGAGAAGAAGATAGATAGAAGAAGAGATAGAAGATAGAAGAAAGAAATAGAATAGAAGAAGAATAGAATAGAAGAGAAGAAGATAGAGAACTGACCCAAATGAGATAAATTAATAAGTATTAATAAATACTAAGAAAGTAATATTTTGATACATAGTTCAATGCAATTAATAAAATCGCATTGTAAGATGCAATCTTGAATTTACTCCTCTGCTCAGCTTTATTTTTAAAGGCAATGTTTTTTTTTATTCTTTTTTCTTCAAATGTTCTTTTTTTACGTAAAGTTTTGCTTATTCTGTTCAATAAAGAACCTCTGCACGTAAAAATTCCTACCAGTTTCTTTCTCAGACCATTAAAGTAATGATCTATATATATAAATACGATAGCTTTGTTTTTTTTTACACAGTGATCACCACTTATCAAGGCCCGGAAGCCACTCAGGGATAAGGGTTATTGCAAGTACATTATGTTAGTGTGGAGATTTGATGAAGTGTTTACTTAAGGGGGCGGTTCATTAGGAATTTGTTTACGTTGGACTTGAACACATCCAAGTTGTAGCCATGTTGGAAGCAGGCAGACGGAACAGAGTTAAACAGGCGTGTAGTTCTTAGAAAAAAGCTTTGTTCATGGAATCCACGTTTTGATTTAGGCACAGATAAAGAGTGGGGGAAATTTTTCACAGTGGATTCGGCTGGACGGGTGTTTTTCGTAAAAGATTGGCGAGGGGGAGCAGAGATTGGAGTTCAGCGTGTGTGGTATTGTCTGTGTCAAGCTTACATCTACGAAGGAGGAAAAGAACTTTTAAAAAACGTGACGTCTTTGCTGTTGAACCAATCGCCAAACCGGAAGTAACGTAGGTTTAAATTAAGGCTAGTAAATCGAGAAGAGGAGATGACTTTCGAAATATCGGCAAAGAAGCGACCCCTCTTTGTAGAAAAGTGCCCAGTTGAGGGTTAAGTAGTTGATGTTTTCAGCCAATGTTTCGATATTTGTCGTTCGAAGGGTCGAACTTCAAAACGATATCGATCTCGTGGAAATCCATCGCCTCTGTCGGAAGTGTCAGGCAGACATACATACATACATACATACATAATACATACATACATACACACATACATACATACATACATACATACATGCATACATACATTTAGCAGACAGTTGGGATTTATATTATAGATGACCTCTTATTTTTTGTAATAAATAATGTTACCAAGAATTCTTAATAAGTTTTAGTTTCGGTTTCAATTATAGCAAGTCATCTATTTTTTTTTTTAATTTTGAAATCACTGTTTTATATTGGGTACAATATAATAAAGGGTGAGTCACGGGAGATGGTTATTTTTAAGGTAAACAAAACTCTGCCAATATTTCAAGACTTATTAAAAGACTACCTCCCTCACTCCCTATCGTTTACTCAAGGAGATCAAGGAGCGTTCTAAAAACATCCGTTCCCCGTAACTCACTCTGTGTGCATGTATATTATATTACGATAGAATATGTGTTATTTTGTGTGTCACGCTTGCATTATAAGATAAGGAAAATAAATAATCCACCCCCGTTTTTATTCTTTTACCTGTCTGTCCTTTGTTTGCCATCTTGTAATTGTTGTACACCTTCCCACTAAATATCCATGCACCTCTTTTTTTTTCTTTAGAGTGACTGTTGTTTAATTGTTATGATCGTCCATGTCCTGTTATTATTATTGAAACACTGTCAACAATTATCTCTACTGCCGCTGTGGAATTTCCACAGGTCCCGCTAGTCATATATTATTATATAAATATTTGAAAACAAGGCTACATCAAAGGGATATTCTTGGACAATTTAAAGCCAGATTCCACGAACTTGTCATATTCTGAAGCAGCGTGGCCTTAAAAAAATGTTGTTTTTTAACGCGTAACGAACGGACTAACCGAGGAAAGAACAAGAAGAATATTGTAGATATAACATAGTATTCACAGGCTAAATAACATCATCCCTTTAGCATGACGTCACACTGGTTCACATAATGATTGCTACATTTTCTTCTTATGGTGATACTTCAAGTAACAGCACTAAGCTGGACAAAATGGAATTCGGCAAGACCGAGCAAACATCATAGCAAATACCAGCTTTAACAACAGACAGTCAGTCAGTTAACATAAAACTTTCACACGAACTCCTGTCGGTCGTTTCATCGTCACGTTTTATTCTCAACTACTATTAAACTTGTACCCTTGAAATACGCATGTGCACGCATGGTTCCTTCTGCCGTAAAAAGACAGACTAGATTTTAAATGTCGACATTTCTCTCTGCAATACAGTGATTTTTACAAGATATTTTAAACCAATTTTGCTATACATTTATTAATTTTACTTGCAATAATACACCGTTATATACCGTGTCTTTGTGTCATTGTATATATATATATATATATATATATATATATATATATATATATATATATATATATATATATATATATCCAGCATGCTTTGAATCGACCTGTTACGTACACAATTTGAAAAGGGAAAACATTTTTTTCCGAAATTAATGATAATGGAATACGTCGCATAGGCTTACAAGTAAGACATTTTACCATACAACTGAATATATATATATATATATATATATATATATATGTACTTATTGATTTGTAAATCGCCACTTGTTCTCGTCTCCTCTTACACACAGCGACTATAATTTATTCCTCGCATTGTGACAGCCTTCTAAATCTCTTTTACACACACACACACGTATATATATATATATATATATATATATATATATATATATATATACGTATCTCTTAATATATGCACTAACGTATTTATAAGCGTGATCGTCTAGATATATTCGTTGTTGGTGCGGCGGTTGTTTCTTTCTGTGTACAGTTGTGTTTCTGTATTTAGATATCCTACAGCAGTTCAACAATGCCCCTATTAACGTGACACAGACAGCTGTTTACAAGTGAGGAATAACCATTTCTGGGGGTAACAAAAGCATACAGAACCACGCATCTCTTTAATTTGGACGTTTTCCCCACATTCCCTTTCATGCCATACATCGGTTTCTTCCTTTTGTTTTCAAAGCATCAAACCACGACTATCTCTTTTATGTATAAACGTTTACTTCACACCCTAGAGTTTGCGACGGAAACATCTTGCTACTCTCACGTTCCCTGGCTCCTAGACTTGGAGACAAATCTCTTTTCGATCCTGTCGCTAGCAAGCTCCATTCTCAACTGCTCCGTCTCTCAACTCAAAACCCACCTATGCATCTAAATTCTTACTCTATCTCATTAAGTCACCCCTAACGTAATCAAATAATTAAAATCACCTGATGCGAACTGTTTATATTATCTAGCACGCTTTGAATCGACCTTTTACGCCAACCATTTGAAAAAGGAAATTTTCCGAAATTATTAATGGAATACGTCGCAGACATAACAAGTAAGACATTTTACTAATACAACTGAATAAATATATGTATATATAAAATATATGTATGTACTTATTGATTTGTAAATCGCCACTTGTTCTCGTCTTCTCTTGCCAACAACTACTATAATTCATTCCTCGCATTGTGACAACCTTCTAAACCTCTACTACATGTTTATATTTTGTTTATCTAAAAATTAAGTGCCAGATACAATTCTTACCTTACATATATTGTTTTGAAACATTCCTTTCTATTAAAACATTTTCTCTACATAACGTTGAACAGTAATAACAATAATAATAATTGTTGAGGATTATCTGACATTACTACAATTGTCTATGTCATTCATTGTATAACTATGGGTGCTTAGCGACAACAGGAAAGGCTGATCCATCATTTGGGTTCAAGTAGTCAATTGGGGTGACAAAATGATTTTCCTCACTGCTTTACAAAATAAAGGTTTGGAAAGTATAAGAAAACCGTAAATGATGACTCCGATATAAATGTATCTGCTACAGAAATGTAACGTCAACCTCAAATTGAAAGGGTTGATCGGTGATTGAAGTCAAATAAAATAAAAATAAAAATAAAGATTGTGACAGTAACACAACTTAAATAAAATACTTAGTTCTGATCATTTACCAAAATTAGATTTCAACCAAACAGAAGTCGTTTGTTTATGTACTAACGAGTAACCACTTCTCAAGTACCACAGACCACTCGAGGATTAGGATTAAAGAGCTTGTTAAAATGAAAGTGAAATAAAAGTTAAGGATTGGCAACAATATTGAGACGGTCCAGAAATTGAATGAGTTACGAGCGTAACATATCGCAAAGGTGGCTATGCAAATGCATGCGAAATGACCACTAGGGGAATAAAGGGAAGTCACCGCTAGGAAAAAATAAAGACTTTAAAAAGGAGATCACGTTAGACGGGGATAATGTTCGAGATCGCGTGAGAGGTATGAATATCGCTCAAGCAGACGACCACAAAAGGAACGTACAAAAAGAACGATTTGAAGTTATTTTCTGTTCTTTGTCTCCTTTGAGACTGGGATTACAAGGTGTTGGTCCCGAACTACGCTACACGAGCACAGCTCAGTAAGAATCCGTTCACATATGCGTTGAAAAAGATAATGCTGTATTAATCTTGGCAGCAGCCCTGCAGTGTTGTATTCTATATATAGCTGTTTCTTGGACATAATCTTTCCTCGTGGAAGTTCCGTTTAGCCGTATGTGCGCAGTGTGAGAAAGGAAAATTAATATACACTGTCAGCTAGACGGGTTCTGGTAAACGCTTTACGAAGGGAACCATAGATTGGAGCTACACAGAAAATGACGAAAGAGCAGAGAAAAACTAGAAAAGTACCATCTGGGAATCAGTCTGGAACAATAGAGTCACGTTTAATTTAAGCCGGTCATCGGTTATTAAAGTGAAGATCCAGCAACCAGCCAGCATAAATCATACAAACGAACTCTAGTCCGTTTTTCTCCCATGATAAAGTTTTACAAGCAACAATTACTATTAAAACGCATCAGGTGAACTACGTATGCTCGCCCATGCTAATTCATGTTGTTCAAAAGATATTCATTCCTCTTATTAAAATTTTAATTTAAAATACTGACTTTTCTTTCTGCATTACGGTAACCCTTTTGCATGATATTTAAAACTAAGCTTAATAAATTCTAGAAAGGTAAGCCATTTTGAGTCCTGTATCTTTATTGGAAACTCTTGTGGTTAGGTCGTCCACAATTATAGCAAATAATGTTTGTACTTTTCTTAGGAGAAAAATTGTTTTTGGCAAAGTTGCGGTTTTTATTCCTGGCATGGGTATAATTCAGTTTTGGTGTTTTTATGTGTGTATTTTTAAATTTCATGATATTTGTGGATTCGTTTTTTTTTCTGTGATCATTTTTTCAGTTTGTTCATAACAATTACATCGAGGGCATTGCCAGGGCCGCTGCAAGGAAGGTGGGCTCTCTCTACCGTGCTAGAAAACTTCTAACACCCGAAAGTATCCTGTACCTCTATAAGGCCACTATTCGCCCATGTATGGAGTATTGCTGTCATATTTGGGCCGGTGCATCGGCTTCTAGTCTATCGCTCCTTGACAGGGTTCAAAAGAGAGTCGCAAATCTGATAGGCCCTAAACTGGCATCTAAACTTCAGCCTCTGTCCCATCGTCGAAACGTTGCATCCCTTTGCCTGTTCTACAAGTATTATAATGGTGAATGCTCTGAAGAACTGCAAGCACTTGTGCCCCCACGACGTGAACACCCTCGACAGACCCGACAAGCTGCAAAATCCCACCCCCACACTGTAGAGATCCCTAGATGTAAAAGATATTTCTACTCCAGTAGTTTCTTCCCCAGAACAGCTAGACTTTGGAATCCCATTCCAGGTCACTGCTTCCCCAACTGTACTGACATGCATAAGTTCAAGTGCAACGTGAACCAACATCTCGCTGCCCTAATCCCTACATAGTACCCCAGTAGCTGTTTCCCCTGATAGTAGCCCCCTACACCAAAGTGGCAATGTGCCTTGTTTGGGGTGAAAATGTAATAAATAAAAAAAAAAAGAAAAAAAACAACTTCTGAGTGATACCTTGAATTGGCTAAAAGTCATGGGTTTTTCTTTCTGGGTTATCACGGTGGTAAATGGCTTGAAATCACTCGGTAATCCCTTAAGGACCATGGAAATTAACAGACTGTCACTTATAACTTATGGGCTTTTATTTGCATGAATTGTTTTAGTCATTCTTCATACAGTTTTGAGTGCGTAGTGCCAACAAGAGGAGGTGTGACGTAGAGTTGTCGTTATGGAAACCAAAACGATTCGCTGGGTGTCTTGAATCACACTGTTTGTATACGTCAGAAATGAAGGTATCCAAATGAACAACGGTGTCTCACCTATTAAGGGTAAAATATCAGGCCAGATTTTCTGGACATCTGCTCTGAATCAACAACGACACCGTTGGAAAACTTGTTCTTGCATTAAAAGTCGCGGATGAAAATGACATAGCAAAATAATGAAAGAAACAGATCTGTACAATCTGTGACCAGCAAATGACGATAAAGCATATATTAACGGAATGCCGGAAATACAGAGATATCAGAAACAAATATTACGCAGTAAATAAAATCAAGAAATTATTTTATAAGGTGGCGCCATACCAAATTATTGAGTATTAAAAATAAACACGACTCTTTAAATTATTATAAACAATACTGATAAAACCTTAAAAGCAACCAAAAGTTTAAAGACACATAACTTTGAAAGTAATTAAAAATTTGTGCAACCCAAAAATAAAAAAATATGAAAATCTATCCCAATTCAATAAATAGTTTGGCATTAAATGCCCCACAGTGTTTGGCATGCTATAACACAACAATAAACAAATAAAACCTTGCACAATGATCCCTGTGGAACCGGTCTTCATAAACACAAGACCTATAATCATGTCGTTGATTAGATAAAAAGGGGCTGCGTTTTAGATTTCGTGTAGATTCCCGAGTTCGACAGAAGATTCTCGGGTTCGTCAAAATACAGCTGAATTCGGCCGAAGATTACATCGGTTAAAACGTTGTGAAAATAACACTCAATATGAGAACAGTACTCCAAATAGTTGAAATAATACGAATTATCAATCGTATTCTCCAAATTAAAAAGAAAAAGAAAACGTCCATATCATTATTTTCTTCTACATGCACATCTAGTTTGAATACGAAATAATATTTTCATTAGTCTGTCACTTAATTTTTTGGATAGCATTTTCGTCGGTCTGTCATAGATAAGTTTAACTATTTGTCGCTTTGCAGATTTCATATTTGTTATATAGTGTGGTTTGTCATTATTAGTATAACATAACAAATCTTAACCCTGCTTGTCTAGCCTTTGATTGTCTGTGGGGGGGGTACGCGCGCGTGTGTGTACGCGCGCGTGTGTGTAGCACATCGTGAAGGAACTAGCACATGCAAAATTAAGAACAATAAAGATAATTACTTACGATTACTTGGTTATACACATTTATTATGAAGACAAACACATATTAAGGCAAATAAAACATACTACATAAGATTTGAGTATTATAGTTGCATTTTAAAAGTCACTTAACATGACCTAATCTTATAATTTGTTCATAATCTCGTGAGAACTTACGTGAATTTAAAGTCTCGGACTGACACTAGATAAGTAACTTTGCTCTAAGTGGTAAAAAGTTACTTCCCTTGTATTGTACTTTTGCATCCTCCTAACAATATTTAAATAGTTTCGTTGGTCTGTCAAACTTAAATTCAGATTTAGGTGTACAATTTTCGTAGGTAAATCTGAATCAGCTCATCACCCCGCCGTCTTTCAATACGCTTCACTATATAATCCTACGTCTCCTCTTGCATTCTCGAGCTTGCACTATTTCTTACAATTCTTAAACGCTCTAATCTTGCCTCGTACTCTATGCCTTCGTTGGATATGACTCTTCTCCTACAGTGATTGACATGGCCGTCCGAATGCATCCAGAGAACACGTTTGCTGGCTTACTGTTCGTGATGTTGCATACAATGGTCTGCTAGACGCATGAATTTCTATTGCACTTTCAACGATACCGGTGATAAATCTCCGTATAGTTGCTGGTTGGCGGTGTGGTTCTTCAAAAATATTTGGCGGGCACCCGTGTAAAGAATTCGCCTAATTTTTCTTCTATGCCTTTGTTAGAGTAAAGTAGGACTGTTTTGTCGATGATAACCAAGAGACAAACGTTCAACTTTGATGTCAATCAATAGCTATACACACGATTTATGATATATGCTCCATGATCTCAAAGTATTTTCCTGTGCTTTCAGGTCATGCACCAAAATGTTTCACGTTTGCTACAGCAGATTAGAAACGCTTAATTATAAATATCTTCGTTACTTCATCCCAATTAAATCCCTTTCTCTCTCTTACACAACATACATGCACACACACACATACTCTCTCTCTCTCTTTCACTCTTATATATATATATATATATATATATATATATATATATATATATATATTAGTGTTGAGACGATCAATCGGAATCGGGAATCGGAAAAAAATAGGAATTTTGAGGGTTCATCTGAATAGGTATCGGAATGAAAAAAATCAATGTATATTTTCATATTCCAAAAACGATTCCTATAATTATATACTTTTTATTTGATTCTGTTTTTAAAAAAATATTTCACTGCTCGTGGTATTTATAACATAATAAATATTTATTCATTTAAACTGCCAGTAAAACTAACGGTAAAACTATACAAACACCGTGACAGCGAATTAACCCTAACCCTAACCCTAACCCTAATCCTAACCCTAATCCTAACCCTAACCCTAACCCTAACCCCCTAACCCTAACCCTAACCCTAACCCTAACCCTAACGCTGTCACGGTGTTTGTATAATAATACCAAACTTAACATCTATAGATAACCCCCTTCACAACTGTGTTTTACATTTGAGAAAATATATGCACATTTAAGACATATTTTTTTACGATAAATAGGGCGGAATAACCATTTTATAGTACAAATAGTTAGAGATTTATAAAGAATCAGAATCAACATCGGTAATTGTATCGAAATCGCGAATATAGTACAGAATCGTTAATTGTATCGGAATCGGAAAATATGGGAATCGTCTCGTCCCTAATATATATATATATATATATATATATATATATATATATATATATATATATATATATATATATATATATATATACATGTGTGTGTGTATAATATTTGTATTCATCGACATACAGTCCTGCGTCGTTTTATCACAACTCATCAATGCCGCTAGACTAGCACTTCTCCCAAGCCGAGGATTCTACCGATCGACCCACCGGAGCGGTGCCCGCAAATAACCTCGACAAACATCCGTCCACCACTTTTATAGTGCTCAAACCGCTTATTTATAAACAAAGAGCTAGCCTCGAATTTTTCAGCCAATTAAGTAGTGGGTGAGATTATTTACGACAGTGCTCTACCCAAAGAAAGGGGGCTTTAATATATATATATATATATATATATATATATATATATATATATAGTAATTGATTTTTTCTGTGTGTGCAGAATAGTCTCTAACCAAACTACTCTCTTGATTATTGATCTAGAAACTTGGAATGTGATATATAGGGGGTTCAGACCACGTGGTGCAAATCCGCTTTGTTTTGGAACTGGTAAAGTAGCTATTAAAGGGTGCAAATTAAAGCAAAATGGAACTCGGCAGGTGCAAGTCGACGTAATTTGTATCCTCCACACATGCGCAAATATACATTTGTATGTTTAACTACGTTAATTTTAAAGTGTTGATATGAGTTTGGTAACGAATAATGCTGAATAGCTCGATGTTTTGGTTTTGATTTAATATACACTTTTGATTTAAGCTGATGGCACCCGGGTCATTTTTTTTTCAAAAAACTACTATATAATAGTCAATAGAGAATTGGCTCTATAATAAAAAATAGGAAATCTGTACAAATGTGATTTGTAAGCATATTATTCCACCGGTTAACGCCAAGCGGCGTACTAGTATAAAATAATAGTTATTTTTGTACGCTTCTTGGTTTACGCTTACGTTTTAACTAATATTTCAGCGATAAACGCGCAGACTGAATGAACGCAACTTGCAAAATGGATTTTGTTTTTTTACCTGTCAACTTCTATTCGCCATCTTTTAAAAAATATTGGGAGAAGCAGCCGACAAAACGCGCTGCTTTGTCAGCGAAAACAAAATGTCCTATTATTGCCAAAGAAACGTTATTGATATTCGAAGCGGGATGGCGCTGTTGTTGCAAAGAAATATGGCGGTCGAAGAAATGATAAATCGATGAAATATAATGAGGAAAACGTGAAAATCTTTAAATGGCAGATCGATAGCATAGAAAAAGTAGAAGGCATTATTCCCGTGTGTCATGATTATCACAAGTATCGAAAAAGAAAAACATTTCATTTTATTTTATTAAACTTCTCTAAAAGAAATGCTAATTGATACTAAATATAAAAGAAATGTTGATGTATCGTCAGGTTGTTACGAATCTTAAATAACAATTATAGTTTTGCAAGCTTAGAAAGATATCATAGTGAACGAAGGTAGACTACACTGACTCCTAAAAGAAGAAGGCAATGACAGAGCGGAGTGTATCATAACGAATACACCTTAAAAGAAGGCGTTAATACCTGGGAGGATTATATTGCCATATAGAACGGTACACTATCCCCTATCAAACGGATAAGATAATCATGAAAGTATTGTATTATTAGGAACGAATATATACTGTACTGCCTCCCCCCGAAAGAGGGGGCAATACCAATGAGGATATCCCCATAAAATAAGAAGGGAATGTGTCTCAGTATGGTATCATGGCAACAGGACATGTACTAAATGGAAGTAATGGAAGCTACCAGTCAATCTTGAAAGACAATGGACACCCCTTGCAAGAATTATAAGGCAAGGGTTTCGCAATAACCAACCACCTCTCTGCTAAATCGGCATTGATTGGGTTCAGTGACAATGAGAAGTCCTGGCCGACTGGAAACAATGCAGAGATGACCAGATAACACAGGCAACACCTGGGATTCCGAAATGGTCAACCATTTTGGTACTGACCAGGCTGAACGTTGCTTAACTTCGCTGATCAAACGGGAACCAGTCTGCCAACGTGATTATGCCGGAACACATGACTCCGTCATCAAAAGGTGAATGTAATAACCGGGAGCATTTCCTTACATGTCTTTTCAAAGGAGGTAAGTCCTGGGAAAACGACCAGATGACAACATAACGATACTACACCAGTTTTCACCATTAAAAGGCAATCTGATAAATGATTTAATCACTTTTTGTCATTCATTAAAAAAGTCTACCCATAACACAAATGGTGTTATTGCTCCTTAATCTCTTAGTGTCGTACTGACACTTATTTTTCTTTTCTTTTTTTTAAAACTTTTGTTCTCTTCTCCAACCCACACCAATGAAATTATTGTATATAAATGACATTTTATTTATGTGTATTCTAACGCGACCTGTGGAAATTCCACGGCGGCATCTTTCATATAATAATATATTGCTTCTGGGTATTCTGTGGACGTTCAGCGTTAATAGAGGCCCCACGATATCATTGTAGCCCTTTTTAAAACTGTAAAATTATGAATCTAAGGAATCAGCTTAATATAATGTCAGGATATATCTGGTTTATCTTACAGATCTTATATACTAGCATTTCATGGCGGCGTTGCCCAGGTGTTTGGAGGTGTATGTTGAGCAAAAAAAAAAAAAAGTTCCATTTTTTTACAAATTTAACCCCTATTATAACCCCTTAACATTTATGTTTTTTTAGGCTCAGATCAAGTTATTAAGTTATATCCATGTCCGAAGAATCTATATCGAGAAATTCAACTGTGTAGACCAAAAATTGGCGGAGGAGTTTGGTAGAGTTCTCAAAGGTCAAATCGTTGAACTTTGACCAGTTAACAGTCAAATTTCTGTCCGAAAACGGATTACAAAGAGTTTTCCAAATCTCAGTACCATGTATATCAAATTTCGAGTCTGTAGACTGAAAATTGACAGAATTATTGCGTAGGAAAATGTGCACACACAGACAGACACGTTCACTTATATATATATATATATATATATATATATATATATATATATATATATATATAGAGAGAGAGAGAGAGAGAAAGAGATAGATAGATTACGGTTTATCTCCGATATTCTCATATTATGGACGCTGGGCGCGAAGGGAAACTACACAATATCTTTATACAATCTTTAGATAGAACAGATACTATCCTTGGATCTTAGCCAGAAGACAAATAAGGTATATATTAGTTTCACGTACGGCCCAAAAGCCACATAATTTATTTATTATTTATGTTATGTCCTTTTTTATATTGCGTCTTCGCTGATAGAGAGATCCTATTTTTAAAAAAGAAGATAGAAGATGACAACATACGACGAACATTAAATTAGTTCATAGATTTAATGTTCGCCGTGTGTTATCACTAGGGCTGTGACAACAGAATATTCTTTTCATTCTTTTGACGCTTCGGTGTAAAGCCATCTATATCTTATATGTTTTTATATAGACTGATTTTCGGTTGATTAACTGTCTATAACTGTGTCGGATATCTAGTCGAGAGTCAAAAGAGTAAAAAGAATATGCTGGTGTCACATCCCTAGTTATCACTTTCTATAATCCTGTTTAATAAATAGGATATCTCCATCGAATAATTTATAATCTGAAAACTATAACACGCGTACGTACGAACGTACATTAAAGGCTCTACGGTATCAATATATGGATTACTTTTAAAAAGAGATGTAAGAAAAAATCGATTTAGGAATTTTAAGTAACACGCTTCCTGGAGTGAATGTAGTATTATTGTCACTAGATTCTAGCTAGAAAATAAAGTAAACAAACGTTAAGTGGTGTGACAAGCAAGACACTCTCATCACTCACTTTTAAATGGCCTTGTATTTAATGATTGTTTTGTGCTAGTTGTAGAATTTTCGAAACTTGATGCAGTTTTCAAGGTGTAGTATCTGCTATCGACATCCAGCGAGATCAGATGCTTAATTATCGAGGAAAACATTGCGTGTATATAAGAAAATATGACAATAGTGCAGAATTCATTTATTAGACGCTGTTTCTAAAATTTATATGCAAATAAAGAAGCTTTGAAGGTATTTACGGTGTACTATTTATTGCATGTCTTATGTTGTACAGCCTGTTTTAATGTAAACATAGTTTTGATACATATAAAATATGCAGCATAATTCACGTTGACACACCAGTTCCCGTTAGATCACAGAAGTTAAGCAACGTTGAGGCTGATCAGTACTAAAATGGTTGACCATTTGGGAGTTCCAGATGATGTATGTACTGTCCACTTATCGCGACATAGTTTACAGTCGTCTCGCACTTCTTGTCATTGGACTCAAGCAGTGCCGATTAATGAGATGTGTGGTTGGTTATTGTGTAACCCTTGCCTCACAATTCCACGCGCAGCTACCCTTAGAGGGAGTATACATTGTCTCTCTAGACTGACAGAGATACTGTAAATATGTAAAAACACTTCGCGTTAATACATTTAGAGTGTCGTACAGAGTGAACCACATTTTGACATGCGATTTTCTCAGTCGCGCTCGTGCAGTTTCTGAGCAATCATTAAATTTTATGTATGGAACTGCAGATCAGTGTGTTCTGTTGACTATTCGATCAGACATTCGCAAGTCCACAACATCCTTGTGAGATGGGCGTGTAGGAGACTGAGTAAAAGAAAGTATCACAGCTCGAAGGCTGTCTGGCGTCCGATCGCGCCGAGGCCTTCCAGGTTGCTTTCTTTTACGTGCCGAACCTGTAGCTCTGAAATTTTCAACCCATACCTGTATTGATTTTCTATCTGGAACAGCATTGTGCACCAACCCAAACTATATTGCTTGAATAGGGTACCTGAAAATAAAATGGCAAGTTATTAGGTAAATGAAAACATCATTGGACTTTGCATAAGTTCATTAGCAACATAGAGTTGAAAGTTTCAAATATGGGATTTATTTCTGCAGCACCATGTATATATTCCAAAATTAATAATTATACGCTCATCTGTTTAGGCGATTATCATATTCGACGTTGCTGGTGATTGTATGAGAATCAACGAATATTTTACACATCCTATACTTTTATTGCCATCTTCTGACTGTCCGATAAGACACTCCCACGGCAAAAGTATGTTTGCGAGCTGAACGTGTAGGAGATTGTGAAACAGTAAGTCTCACAGCTCAAATACTCTCTGACGTTCGAGCGCTTCCAGGTGACTTCAGTTTAAGTGTCGAACCTGTAGTTCTGAAATTTGCAGTCCATAGCTGTAATGATTTTCATCATGTCGTCCTGACTCGTAATGAACTCGGAAAGCTCTCGGTGTTGCAGTTACAGATTCACCCTTCTTCAAAAACATTTCTACAGTAAAAGCACGATGTGCACAAGTCCGAAACATATTGCTTGATGAGGATGCCTGAAAAAAGGCAAGTGATTAGCTAAACGAAAACATCATTGAAACTTGCATAAGTTCATTAGAAACACATAGTTGAAAGTTTCAAATATGGAATGTACTTCTGTAGCACTCTGTATAAACGTTGGTTTGTTTACCTTTACAAGAAACCCTTATGAACAAATTTTAAAACACAATATGTCTTACAAGCCATTCGTTTCATAGGGCTTATTGTGCAAAAGTTGCAATTTAATCGATAGCCATTGAATTTACAAATCCCTAACGGTTTTATTATTATTATTTGTAATTTTAAAACAAATTAAAGAGTAATTTAATCTTTTATCCAAATATATATTTAAATATTTATCGATTTATTCTTTAGGTGCAGAAAGATTTTTATATGTTAATACAATCAAATAAACGATGTCCTATTAATTTCAGATGAGAAAGTGTATCTATGTATGGCGTTCGTACCAGTCAGAGATGCGTACTCGACAATCAATCCTTAGTTACTTTGTTGCTGTTTATCTGCGTTACGGTCCTTTTCAGTTACAGTGCGTCAAACTCCCCCCTCCAATCACGGACATTTAGCCTAGTATTCTAGCTATTTAAAACAACATCGACTTCCTGGAAAAGAGGTAAATAAAATATTACTTCTGAGATTTTCTTTTAAAAAATCTGCATACAATTATTTTGTGCATGAGAATTGACTCTTCCTAAGTGATTAATAGGGATATGACAACAGCATATTCTTTTTATTGTTTTGTCTCTCGAGTGTGCATCCATTGATATCTTATATGCTTTTATATAGAGTAATGTAAACTCGTTAATAATTTGATACGCAGAGTATATATATATATATATATATATATATATATATATATATATATATATATATATATGCGTGTGTGTGTATCTTCCTATTAAAAATATTTTGTTTATCTATATATCTATAAAAGTAAAAATACGTATGGACACTAGGAGCAGTTTCGATTGGCTAATCTAATAATCAAAATTCATCATAAACGATGATTCTAATCATCTTAATTTCAGAATAAAATGAAAGACACTAATTTATTGTTAATTTTGGGGGTGTTAATGTTTTTCTAAGTGAGCATTTACAAAAATAAATTATACGAAACAACCCCCAAAAGACATTGTATATACGAAAATTGCCATTTATATCCAAATCTTACTTCTGGTTTCTATAGCTACACACACGCACGCACATATACGTGCACTGACTGCATGTTTATATTATTTATAAATTTAAGAAATATTACTTTTAATTTTGAACATTTCTTGTATTAAATATTTTTTTAATTTTTGAATTTTTTTAAACTGACTTTTTTAATTGAACAATTACCGTAAAATATCAAGTAATAAGAAATTATTTTTAAAAAAATTCTTCACACGTTTGTTTCCTATTTAAAAAACTAAAATGGTTTCTTTTCGTCGATTAATTTATTTTTCTTCGGTTACATAGCTTTAGTAACAGAAGAAATAATAAATCTATCGACAAAAAGAAATATTTATTTAAATGCATACAAAGCAGAAATCTAGCGTGCAATACTTTCTTTTATTACTGTTTATTATTGTCTGAAATTGTTTCCTTTTGTTGAAATAATTGATTATAGCACATTTTCGTTGCATGCAACTTTTCCTTTCAGTTGGTTTGTTAGGATGGTCAAATTCATTTTATTGGTATCGATAATTTACAGAAATTACTTAATTGATATGGAAATTATATTGATATAGAAATGATATAAATATCTATATATATGTACAAATATATATATATGTATAAATATATATATACATATGTATAGATATATGTATAAATATATATGTATGTATAAATATATATATATATATTTATAAATACATACATGTATAAATATATATATATATGCATAAATATATATATAAATTTATATATATATAAATATATATAAAATTATATATATAAATATATACATATGCATATATATGTATATATATATACGTGTAAATGTATATGCATAAATATATATATATATATGTATAAATATATATATGTATATATATATGTATAAATATATATATATATGTATATATATATGTATAAATATATCAATGCATAAATATATTAATATATATATGTATAAATATATATATATATGTATAAATATATATATGTGTATATATATATATGAAAAAATATATACCTTTATAAATATATATATATATATATATATGTATTTATAATTGTTGTGGTGGCACATATTCATTTGCATAGGTGGATAGTAATTACACATAAATAGGAAGACTCAGTTGGTCTGAGTGTGTGTTCACCAGAAGCCACCGAAGGCCGCCGAGAGCAGATATGTTTCTCCAGCAAAGACTCTCTTATTTGACACCATTATGTGAATATCCTGTAAATATACCTTTTCCTAATACACTTCTTATTTGATCTACCTTTGTTTGTTAAGTCGTCATTTGTATTACTTTCTACGTTACTTGTTTCAACCTGCAAACTTAACAGTGACGACGAGGATGAACGTCAAATATAACAGTTTGACGAAGAAATGGAAAGAACTCACTAAAAAAAAAGTACAACGCAACCGTTGACCTTTCTAAGGAATACAAGTTCTGACGAACGAAATAGTCGTAAAAACGGATTTTACGCTAGAGAGAAGTTCGACTCAAGCGGAAAAAATGAATAATTTAGCGAACATTGGAAAACTGTAAACTATTTTCCTCGCGAAGTACAACACTAAAAGAAAGAAATGCTTGTTTCCCAAATTCCAAGAACAAAAACTACATTCAGGTTAAAAAAAAGTAACCTCGATTAATAGTATTTTATTTACTTAAATACTAGTCGGAAAAAAAAGAGACAAACCAAAACCTTTAATTGCAGTCTCAAAGAAAAAAAAAACTCGAACGTGGCAAAAAAAAGCGACGATTTACGCCGTTTCCCGTGGAATGCATCTTAAAAAAATAACAAACTGTAAAAGTGAATTTTTGTAAAACGACAAACAGACTCGTATTACGAAGAACAGGTTCGTATTACTAAATTACAAGGAAGTAACATACGAAGAAGAAAAAGTTCACCAGTGGATTTCCTAAATTGCTGTAAATACCAACTAAAGACTGTTTGGTAAACCAAATTTTTCTCTTCGGTATTTAAAAAAATATACCACAGTTGAACTAAAATCAAGGAAAGATTTTTTTTAAACTAAAGTTGTCACTGAATAACGGATATAAGACAGTAAAACGTCACGCAAAAAAAAAAAAATTAAATGTAGTCCATACATTTTATTTTTTTCAATTGTGACTCGAGTTGAAAAACTTTTTTTTTCTATGGAAAGAGTTGTACTTAAGTTCGGCTGTTATTTATTAGGAAATGCCTAAATCGGAAAAGTAAATCGCATTTTGTGGTTTCAGCAAAAGCCTCAGTTCTTACGTTGTGACTAGCGAAGTTAGAAAATATTATTCGAGCAGCGATACTATTGAAAACAGGAACTATGAACAATTTTTTTTTGTAACACAAGCCATTTTATATAGTACGGATATTGTGTTGCATGTGAAATTCTACAATTTTTCTTCGTAACTGCATTACTGCTACTGAAGGATACAAAATAAAAAATGGAAGATTTATCTAGAATGTTAATGCAATTTTTGCAGACGCAACAAAAGGCGCAATCCGAGCTAGATGCACGTAGAGAGGAGAAATTATTGAAATGGCAAATGGAACAAGAAGAAAGACAGATCAAATTACAATTTGAACGAGAAGAAATTACAACGTGAACAAGAAGAAAGGCAGAAGAAATTACAATTTGAATATGAAGAAAGGCAGAAGAAATTACAATTTGAATATGAAGAAAGGCAGAAGAAATTACAACTTGAACAAGAAGAAAGGCAGAAGAAATTACAATTTTAATATGAAGAAAGGCAAAAATGAACGTGTTGCTAAAACACAGGAACTATTAAAGAATAATCAGGAAAATGTCGGCAGTACTAATTTCTCGCATACAACTATATTTAATAGCATGGACACATTTAATTATGTGCCGGAGGAAGAAAAGACTTTTGAAGCATACTACACAAGATACGAGGATGTCTTTCAACTGGACTGCAAAAGTTGGCCAAATAGCCAGAAAGTGAGCCTTTTACTCAGGAAGTTGGGTGTAAGAGAACACAGCAAGTTCGTAGATTATATACTACCTAAAAAAAAACTACGGAATTAGATTTCATGGAAGCTGTAAAATTACTAAAAGAATTATTTAATCCGAATATATTTCTTTTTCATAAGAGATGGTTGTGTATGAATCTAAGAAAGATGGACAACCAAGATTATTTTACATACGCGTCAGTTGTCAATAAAAACTGTGATAATTTTAAGCTAGCATAATTAACAGTAGAAGATTTCAAATACCTAATCTTCGCACAAAGGTTAGTCTCCACGAGAAATGCAGAAATACGCAGACGGGTGTTGTCTAAGCTGGAATCTGAGCAAGATTTAACACTTCAGAAATTAGCAGAGGATTGTGAAAGGGCCATTACACTAAAAAAGGATCCAAAAAGATAGAAGAATCCGGAGTGGCATATGTAAGAAAGGTTAGAAAACCATACACACCAACCAAGAACTATACAAATAAAAGCAGTCAAAACGGAACGAGATATTCCAAATATAATAATTATAATTATAGTAAAGAATATAACAAGTCTCTCCCTAGATATAACTGTAAGAGATGCGCAGAAAGACATTGGGAATCGGATTGCCCTTATAAGAAGAAAAAATGCTACATTTGCAAGAAAGTCGGACACAAAAGCGATTGTTGCACCAGAAAGAGAGTACAGCAAACAAAATCAAATGAAAAATTAGACAAAAATCGGCGAAAATGCATAAAAGCGGAAATATTTAAAACGCCAATAAAATTACAACTGGATTCAGGATTCGATATTTCTATAATAAATTTGAATACATGGAAAAAGTTGGGTAAACCAACCATGATGAAAACAAGTAGATCAGCTCGGACGGTAACTGGTAGTAAGATAAAATTTGAAGAAGTTATCCTTCCGATAAAATTGAAAGGGATTACGAAGAAATTAAAAATGTTCTGTATTGAAAAATAGCGAAAATCTGTTTGGAATAGATTTAATTGAGAAATTTGGAATCTGGGATAAGCCAATTAATACATTCTGTAAAAAAATAGCATGTACTACTCCAACAACAGAAAATATAAAAGACGATTTAAAAGAATTATTTCCTGAGGCATTCACGACTAACTTAGGTCGCTGCAATAAATTCAAGGCCTCGTTTGAACTTAAAGAAAACACCAGCCCAATTTTTAGAAAAAAGCGAAACGTTCCGTTCGCAGGGTTGGAAAAGATTAAGAAAGAATTAGACAGATTGGAACAGACAGGAATACTATCAAAAATAGAACATAGCGACTGGGCAGCCCCCACCGTATATGTAAAGAAAAAGAATGATGAAATCACAGTGTGCGCAGACTTTTCGACAGGTCTAAACTCCATATTACAAGATTACCATTACCCTCTACCTAGCACAGAGGATATATTCACAAAGTTGAATGGTGGTAATATCTTGTCCATGATAGACTTGAGCGACACGTATTTACAAATACCGGTTGAGGAGAATTGCTCAAAAATACTATGCATCAACACGCATAAGGGATTGTACAAATACAACCGGTGGCCCTTTGGCATCAAAGTAGCGCCTGCCATTTTTCAACAAGCGCTAGACACCATACTAAGTCGTATTGAGTGCACATGTGCATACCTGGACGACATAGTTATAGGAGCAAATCCCTAGAAGAACATAAGGAGCATTTAAAACAAGTATTCACTCGAATACAAGAATTCTGGTTTAAAGTAAAAGAAAATAAATACGACTTTTGTATGAGCGAAATTAAGTATCTTGGACATATAATAAATAAACATGGGCGACGTCCAGACCCAGAAAGATCTGCGACAATAAAAAACATGCCAGCACCTAATAACGTAACAACCTTGCAGAGTTTCTTAGGACTCGCAAATTATCACCAATATTTTATTGAAGGGATGCATGATTTGCGAGCTCCCTTAAATGAGCTGCTAAAAAAGGACACACCTTGGAACTGGACGCAAGAATGTCAACCCGCTTTTGACAAAATAAAGAGCGAACTAATATCTGAATTATTTCTAACTCACTATGACACAAAATTAAATATATTCGTCGCTAGTGACGCTAGTTCCTACGGCATAGGAGCATGCATTCAACATATCGTGCCTAATGGATCTAGAAAGCCGATAGCTTACGCTTCAAGAACGCTGCTTCCAGCAGAGAAGGCGTATTCACATATTGAAAAAGAAGCGTTGAGTATAATATTTGCAGTGACTAAATTCCGCCGAATATATGGTAGACAATTCATACTTGAAACCGACCATAAACCATTAGTCACAATCTACGGATCAAAAAAGGATTGCCTGTATACACCGCAAATAGATTGCTGCGCTGGGGTACGATCCTACTGAATTACGATTTCCAGCTACAACATCTAGCATCGAAAAAGATTTGCCATGCGGATGGACTTTCAAGACTGATACCACAGAAACATAATTTGGAAGAATCAGTGATTGCAGCAATTCGAACAAACGTCGAAGTGAAAAATATGGTAGCAAACATCATTAAAGAACTACCGGTAACATTGTCGGACATTAAAAGAGAAGCCGATAAAGATGAATATATAAATGATATAAAAGAAAAAATTATAAATGACAAAAAGGTTCAGGAATTTGTTTCCATATGTAATGATGTGTTATTATATAGCGAGAGAGTAGTAATACCTAAAACGTGGCAGAAGAGGATTTTGAGAGACTTCCACACAGGAAATCCGGGGATAAATCGGATGAAGTCTCTAATGAGAAGCTACGCATACTGGCGTAACATGAACGTCGACATAGCTACAACAATAAATAGATATGAAGGATGCCAGCTAGCGGCAAAATCCCCACCTATAGTACACACACCTTGGCTGAAAACCGACCACCCATGGTCGAGAATTCACATGGACGTCGTTGGTCCAGTAGGAGAAACTTACTTAATTGTAGTAGATAGTTATACAAAATGGCCCGAGGTAATCCGTTGCAGGAATCCAACAACGAACAACTCAATAGGATTCCTACACGAGTTATTTGCACGATTTGGTGTACCAGACACACTAGTCACTGACAATGGAACTTAATTCACATCCACAGACTTTAAGGAATTTTGTAAAACATATCACTACTCCGCCGTATCATCCATGATCGAACAGCCTCGCGGAGAGGTTCGTGGACACGTTAAAACGAGCGTTGAAAAATCCATTGGGATACCAACGGAAAAAGCTTTGAAACAATTTTTGCAAATATATAGGATAACACCGCACCCTAATACCCCGTCAAACATATCACCAGCTGATTTAATGTTTGCCAGAAAGGTGAAATCAGCGTTTGATAAACTATTGCCAAGACAGGCAATTGTGCGAAACACTACACACATGATAAGAAATATAACTCGGGAGATCGAGTATATTTCAAGTGCTACAGGAATACCACTTCTTACTGGAAATGTGGAGTAGTGGATAAACACATTGGTGATTGTACATACATGATTAAAGGTCCACAAAGTATACATAAAAGGCACCTGGACCAAATAAAAAAACGCCACTTTCAAGATGGTGATTATACAACAGCAGTCGAAGAGGAGGAAACCATGAATATCATATACGAATCCTTTACTTTGGAACCGCCTCAATATACACCTGAACACCGAAGATCAGGTAGAAAAAGAAAGTTTAATGAACCATTGATGTTAAATCCCAAGAGAAAAAGATATTGAAATCTGTGCGACTTCAAATCTTGGGAGGAGGGCGTTGTGGTGTCACACATTCATTTGCATATGTGGATAGTAATTACACATAAATAGGAAGACTCAGTTAGTCTGAGTGTGTGTTCACCAGAAGCCACCGAAGACCGCCGAGGGCAGATATATTGATCCAGCAAAGACTCTCTTATTTGACACCATTATGTAAATATCCTGTAAATATACCTTCTCCTATTACACTTCTTATTTGATCTACCTTTGTTTGTTGAGTCGTCATTTGTATTGCTTTCTACGTTACTTGTTTCAACCTGCAAACTAAACAATAATATATATATATATATATATATGAATTCGAATCTCTGTCTGTTTGTTTGTTTATTTGTTCACAATTTGATTAATATATATAAACATCCGTTAGTTTAGTATTTCATTTATATATATATATATATATATATATATATATATATTATGATTGTTTTAAAAAATTTACAATGAAGAGATCTCTTCATTTGTTTATTATATTAAGGAAAACCAATTGTACTAAATAGCGCTATGTTAGTTTACGTTTCTAAAGAAAGAGTTGTTTTAATTGTTCTATTTAAGATTGTTATTTCATCAACTCTAAATAACAATTATATTGATAATATATTTTATTAGATTTATATCGAATTATTACTTCTGACGTCGATTTTTTTATGAAACGAGTAGAGTTATTTCCTCTGATTTTTTTAAAAATATGTTCTGAAGTTCAAAAAATTAAAAAAAAAAAGTCTTCCCAAATAAATTAATTTGGTAATCGCAAGACGTTTCTAGCGTTGAAAAATAATTTCGTGTGGACAGACAGATGTTTGGCTTTATTTTTAAATATTGAAAACTCTTGCATAATTTGACCCGATTCTCATGGATTGGCCGAGACCGGCAATCATCGGTTTAAGCCGAGCGTTGTAACAGATGCTTTAAAACAAACAAACCGAACAAAATATGAATTTAAATAATCAAAAATAACAAAAACCTACCTTTAAATGACTGAAAATATATTTATTTATTTTATTTTATATATTTTGTTTTTGTTTTTTTGCAAAATATTTATGAACAAAAAGTTCGTTTTTTTCCTTAAAGAAAAGATAACAGTTTTACTTTTTCTCACCATTAATTCTTAGGTGTAAGTACAAGTTTTTGTTTTTGTTTTTAAAGACTTTTCTTAAGTGAAGTTTTTTTTGGGGGGGAGGGGGTAGGCACAGACATTATACACACACACACACACACATATATATATATATATATATATATATATATATATTAAAGGAAAACGTAAAAATATGTTTACGAAAAGCGTAAATTGTTAGGTGAAAATACAGGAAAAATTTACTTTTTTTTTCAAGAAAACTTACCATCTTTATTTTATATTTAACGGCTGTTCATTGCCGGTGGAAGAAGATAAGGATGTTCATTGCCGGTGCTGAGATAAGAATATTTCCTTAGGAATCTTTTACTTCGGTCGACCGGGAACGGCTATTGACGGCAAAGAGAGGGGAGATAGGAAATGTGTAAGTGTGCTCCGATATAATACGGCATTCTCTTCGCATATCTTTAAGGGTAACCATTTCGGACGCCCATAAGTAAATGATTTTTACTATTGTCAGAATCTCCCCCGGTGGAGAGGGTATCATGTAATTCTTTTTGTTGGGACGATTACATTTACATGTCTTTATCTGTTCTTTTTTTTTTTTTTTAAATTGTTGTGCATGTGTGGCGGGTATCGACGTTACCAACGATAAAAATGATTGATATCCTTAGTATAATAGGTGTGTTCAAAAAAGAACTTTATATCGACCCGGGCAACGCCAGGTACCCATGCTCGTTTTATAGAAAAGAAATAAAGTCTACACTCAATGAGTGTATTTCCAGAGCATATATAATATTTTTCAATATGAAAAAAAAAAATCAAATTTCCTCAGTTGGTAGTTTATTATATTTCCAAAAAATTACTGTTTTATTTGACTTGTTTAAGTCGACAAAATTATATCTTTGCCACAGTTTTAGTCGCTTACTCATCAGCTATATGCCTTTAAAACGCAGGAAAACATTATTTTGAACAACTTACATGGTTTATGTACAAAGACATGATGTTGTTGACTTTTTGCTAACCAAAATATATTGTAATAATATCATTTTGAAATCTAATAAACTACTAACTACAAAATTCATACACACATCTCTCTCTCTCTCTCTCTCTCTCTCTCTATATATATATATATATATATATATATATATATATATATATACTAGCAAAAGTATCCGTCGTTGACTGGGTTCAAAAACAGCCTACAGAAAATAGACTCTGATTTATGAAAGTATGATAGGTTATGAAAAGGAAGAGTTGGAAATTTGGGTTGAATTTGGGGGTATCAAAACCAAAGCAAAATATGATGAAAGTTAAAATGAAATAAGTAAACCCCATAATTTATTATACCATACCTGTTCACACTGAAACACTTATCACAATATTCTGTGATCTATATTAAAAAAACATACTTTCATTCTATGGAGGTTAGGTACGAACGAACACTCCATAATTTTATTATACCATATTTCTTCAAACTGAAACATAATTATCAAAGTATACTTACGCGGATAGATATGAAAAGTCTTTATTAAAGTATGTGCCTATTTCCATTCTATGGAGGCCAGACGCGGACGCAGACTCAACAATTTTATTATATCATCCCTATTTAAGTGAAAACATTCTTATCAAAGTATTATTAATTATGTACATCTATATCAAAAACACTTGTAAACTTTTTCTTTAATTTTTTATTTCCATACTTGCGACCCCACAATTTTAACGAACCACCATTCCGCCGGATCAAACAACCCATTCGTGTGTCTCGATACATCTTCTATCATTATATGTAATCAGTTTTTTTTAAATAGTCAACCATATAGGAGCCTATTCGTGACCAGACAAACACACATTCAGCTTTATATATATATATATATATATATATATATATATATATATATATATATATATATATATATAAGCATGTTTTATTTTCGTGCAAATAAAATCGTTAAACACGTTATATTGAAATATTCTCCATGTCGTTGGATTTAGAATAATTAATGGTAATGGCTTTTATGCGATCATTTTTGCTTTTGCTCGTTTTTACTTTTTCTTATTCTCCTTCATTTATCGTGATTCTGTCTTTAATTATGCCAATTGTCATTAATATTAATTGTGATTACTGATGCACTAACGGATCTAGGAGCCGTTACGCATTTAATAGAGGTTAAAATCTAAAAAGCCTCGCGCAGTTTCCAAGATGTGTTTAAAAGCCTCTCACGCGAGATATACGTTATCGATGATAAACGGTGGAGACGTGTTATTAGACATTAAAATAAATTCAACACAAATACAGGCACGAAAAATGTTATTTAGATGAAGGAATTAGAATAGCTATTTTCTATAAACATTCACTATTTTTTCTTGTTGTCATACTCGTTCTGATCCTCTTAACATACGCGAAAACTGCAAGGAAGGATATAGTAGTTATACTTATTCGTGTATATTGTTCATTTGAAACATATATATATATATATATATATATATATATATATACACACATATATATATATATATATATATATATATATAACCAATTTATTTACTAACATAAAATTAATTTACGAAATTATAGATTTATGCGTGAACTTTAAGTATTTACTTCAAAAGTGCTCAATACGTAGGTAGAGCAAGTTAGTAATTTATAAAATATATATGCCGATTAAGTTACACTGAATAGTCCGCGTTTCATCCACTCTAGGACTCTTCAGGCTTATGCGCGAATTCTGTGGTTGTTTATCGTTTTTATATGCTCCTCTTCTATTGAGATTTTAGTTAGCCAATCAGCTTTCAAGTATCCACCGCGCCCTTCCTATCAGCCAATGAGCATGCATTTATCGGACAAAGGCCTATTTGGCCTCTAGTTGACCTGTTTCTTTGTGTGTGCTCTATTTAGTTAGAAACGCGAAATATTCAGTGTAGCTTAATAGCCATATATATTTTATAAATTACTATATATATATATATATATATATATATATATATATATATATATGAATTAATGTTTACTATAATTATTATCAAATACCTACGTACACTACACCCACTAGTGCTCCATCCTTTCGGGAATCTTCAGTGCAGGGTGTAACGATTAATACCAGTCGATAGATTCGAACCCGGCGATAGAAGCTATCCTTGACATCATTAGCAAGGACCATATCCATTCGGCAACCGTTAACCGCGGAAATGCTGTTGAATTTTAAACATTTATTTTATTAATATTTTGAATGTCAGAGTAATCTAATCATTATATGATGATCAACGCATATACCAACAAATAGTGAGATTTTATCGTTAGTTACAATTGTTTCAAGACTATTCGGACAAATTTACACATTATGTCGCTTGTAAATTTTCACAGGAACAGCCTTTCTTCAGACTTATTGAATAAAAACAATTTTACAATAAAACATTATGGAAACCATTTCCCTTATAAGGAAAGAAAACAAGCGAAAATAGTTTACCTTGAGAAGTATTTTTTTAAAGATGTATACATTTTCCAATTTTCGTATCTTTATTTAAAAAATGTACACATATATATATATATATATATATATATAAGCATATATGTATATATATAAGAACAAACAGTTAATAAAACATGTTAAAAACACTTTGAAAAAGAGTTAAAAACATATTTAATCTGAAAAGAAAACACTTGATAAGTGAATAGTCCTTAATCCGCGGAGTTTCGAAGAAATACTTTCCTTCACATCACAGGGTAGGAATTAGCAAAATGCGGGAACGGATTTTGCATACAAAAGTATTTGATGAAACAACAAGTAAGTCAAAGATCTTACTTGATAACAAAAAGTGAAGAAGAGGGAATAATGTGAAGAAAAAGGTGATTACACGTGAAGGGATAGGCTGGTGAAAGGTAAAGTATCCAATAACGGTAAAATCCAAAAATATAACTCCAAGAAAGTTAATTGAGTTTCCATTTTCACAAGTAAAATCCAAGGAAACCACGTAATGTGAAGATGGTACAAAATAATCCAAAAGGCCGAAATCCATGGAATAATTCATAAATATGTATAAAGAAAAGAAAAGGGGAAATATCCAATAATATTAACAAAAGAAAAATAAGATATTCTTTTCACACGACTGCCGAGACATAATAAGAAAATATATATATATATATATATATATATATATATATATATATATATATATATACATTAAGGAGGAGATAGGCTCTGTCTATCGCCCGGCTTTCATACTCCTTCTTTGCCTATTGGCCAGGCGTAGAGGTACTATCACAGGGACTCGTCTGAATCACCCAGTGGTTGACCTTGTTTCCTGACTAGGGTAATGAACGCCGCTTTTCCCCGCTCCCGCCACATCCCATACCCCTAAACTGGACAGTGGGGTGCTTCAGTGCCATATATGTCGGTGCAGTTGGACTGGGCTGGTTTTGCCTAATGGATTGAGGGTACCGGATTGACAGTTCCTGACTGCTGTTTCCGACTGATAGTACAGGATCCCTAACTTAATTAATCGTTGTCAGCATCTGATTGCTAACCACTACTCTTATCATCTTCAAGACTCTCATCGCCTGCATCTCATTTCTTAAGCCACTATTGTGATGTTCGTTCAGTAGTGGTTCATGGGCTTAACTCTTTGTTGATATCGCGAGCTTTTTCAGCAGCTTTTTGGCCTAGCTTGGATTGAACTAAAAAATCATACGAATTTGCTTTTTTATCATCTTGTATTCAACGTTTTGAACATAAGACATAATTGTTTTAAAATACTCCTTAAAAGGATTTTATAAAGTAAAGGTATTATAACGACACTTTATTTGAAAATTCACCATTTAAAATCAAAATTTAAAATCCCGCAAAGATTTTATTGTCAAGCTAATATTAAAAGAAATAATTATGAATGTATAGAGAAGTTTTGTTTTTTTTACTTGAGAGATCACCACTTATCAAGGTCCGTAGGCTACCCTAGAAAGGGTTAAGTGTTATGTAGATGATGAGACAACATGATGAGCCATGTCAGAACTTGGATATGACTAGATTATCTAAAAGGATGGCTCAATAGGAATTTATTCAAATTAGATTTGAAGACGACCAAGTTGTAGCCAGTTCAGAAGCAGACACATGCTATTTCGTTCCACAGACGGACACTTTTAGAAAAGACACTTTGCTCTGGAAGTTTTCGTTTAGTTTTAAGCACAGATTAGAGAAGTTTGTCAGCGGTTGTTGGAAATAGGTGAATATTTGTTGCGAACGTTTTAGATTGGGACGCAGTCGAAAATTACCTCCCCCTTTTATTATAGGTAACACGATCCGACACGATCTCGAACAACTCCGTGAACTCGACACGTCCCCAAACAATTCCGTTTTACTCACTGAATCGCATTGGCGTCGCCTATTTGTAGCCATTGGGAAAACTGATTCTCACCCTAGGTGAGCCCGACTAAGACAGTGATTCAGGTCTTGAGCTCCTCCGAGCATGCTCGTACTATGTTTCATGTTCGCAAAATGTTCTCACCTTTTGGGCAGGTGGTTCTATGCCTTCATCTCGTGTTTTACATTTCCATGTTTTGAAGTTGAATGTCCTGGTTCAAAATCCTAGTAGTAGTAGTAGTAGTAGTTATTGTATAATTGTTTCTTTTTATTATTCCTAGTAGGCTCACCTTTTAAATGTTTTAGTTTAAGCTTTTAAAAATATCAGGTCATCTCCCATTCCATAAAATATTCAAACTGTACTCTTCGTTGTTCCTAACAGGTAAGCCTTTTGAAGATTTTGGTATCTGTTTTCATTGTTTAATGTGAATTTTCTCTTTGTTTCCAAACGTTTTAAGTACAACGAAAATCGCCTTGACGTCTTAACGTCTACATAGTTTAACTAATTGCGATATTAGATATTTGAACTTCTTAGTGTTTTTCAGTTTTCTCCTTATATACCGCTATTGAACGGGCAGGCCGTGTCAGTGACAAAGCAAGTTCTTTTGGTTGTGTTCAAAAGATCAAGTCGAGTTTTGAATGCTTATGAACCTTATCAATTTGTATGAGTATATTCCAAGTTTGACATTGTCTTTCTATAGTACTATTGCTTCCCCGGGGGAATAAATGATATCCACATGGAAACATCAACAAAAACGGGTCGGGATGTCGGTGGCTATTATTTTTGCTTATGCCGTGGACAATTTTTAAGAGTCAATCTTTGGTCTAGCAGCATCATTTATAACACTATCAGCCGGTCACTGGTATGTGACATACCTCACGTGTTACACTAAAGTCTTAGAAACGGTCTCATGAAGATGTGAAAATAGGCCAGGCATTAGGGCCTGTAAGAAGAAACGCATACCTGAGATATTGGATGTGGGTGTGGCTCCTTCATCCTCCCAAGATGACTTCTTCACCCTAGTGGCATTCTGATTGGAATCTTCTTTCTTCGTCCTCCGAACCGCTTCGTTGTTTAATGGAGGCATTTATGGCAGACACGAGAAAACACACAACACAACACAATCGTAATATTTATGAAACATAATTAATTATTTATTTTACATTATGCATACAAAAAAACAATATACACTTTACATATCCTACAATTATTAAACTAACTATACTAAACTAGTGTTATGGGGAAAAGGGTGCCCCTCTCGTTTATGGAGAAACATAAATATGCGTGATTATACCATGTTGTCCGGACGAAAAAGAGACCGATCAAAGAAAGCGGATTCTGCGATAGCATTTCTGTGTATTATTACGCTTATGGCCAAATCACAACCCGGCTATACGGGAGAGAGTGTTCGCAACCGTGTCACCGAGTTATAATGCCACATTTCTCCTGTACCACAGTTGGATTATGTCCGTATCTCTCTTTTTGTTGTGGCATAATTCATAGATTTGCCTATATTCCAGATCAGTACCTGACTAACTTTTTATCATAGACATGCTATTATATTATTAGTATTTGTACTTACTAGGTGTTTTTACATATGCTTTAATCATCAAAGATTATCTCTGTCAACACAATACGGTTGTCCGTGGAGACTAGGTGACAAAAAGTATCCACAATACTTCCAACCTTTTTCGATAATATTTGTCGATTAATTTGCACTTACGTAATATTGATTTTTCGCCGGCAATGACTATTGACCTTCACTTAAATTTAGGTAGCAATAAACCTCCCCAGGGTCCTCTTTACAAATATCTGGTAGAAGGTCTGAATAGCGCTTTCTCTTCTCGTTTCTCCATCCTCCTTGACTATTTCGCGATTTGGTTATTATTCAGTTTTCTATTTCTGCTTCTTCCATTCTTTTTGATGCTGTCATTTTTTTTTATCTGATTAAGATTTTATTTTAATTTGCTTTTCCTCTCTTATCTTTTCTGTTGCTTTGCTTGTTTTTTTTTCTGCAAAAGTTTATATCATTATCCTCTTCTCTTCCGCCGCATCCTCTTCTTTCCCCCTCCTAACGTCTCCTTTTTTTCATACCAATTATATAAAGAGATCTATTATTCGTATTAAAAGTGCTTCTCCCTCTCCCGTGCTCTACTTTTCTCACTCTCCAACTACCTTTTATCATTCCAACATGAATTTACTTCACTTTAGAAAAATGACAGTGGCTTAGTGGTTAAAGATAAAGATTGAGAGCCTGGGTGCGCCCAGCGCGAATCCAGATCGTTCCACAGAAACATGTTCACTCTTTGTCCACTTCATATGGTCCCTTCTGTAAGCACCAGATGGGTTTGGAGAAAGAATTCTAACTGCACATAGACTAGCGGCCAATAATGTCAACAACACCACCAGATGATTCACACAAAATAAATAAACTTTTTTTCACATATCAACGTCCTCATATAATATTTTTCTTTTTTGGAATCCTTTTGAGATGAGGCTTTATAATATGTGACTTCATTTGTTTTTTGTTTTTTTGCAAACTGTTATCCTTATCTTCATAGTTGTTCTTTCACTACTTTTCGGCCAACTCACCCTCTGGTCTTCTTCGGGTGATTAACCACGACGAGATAGGAATGTTGGGTCTCTTAACTGTATCGGTCCTGGATATGACCTTAAACTATATCCGATGGTGAGGGCCCTAGCTTGCGTGCTTTGGGGAGTCTGGAGTTACCCTTTAATTGCCATTGCTCCCAGGTCAACTCTGATCCGGAGTGGTAGTACCTGTTAACGTCCCAACTGTGGATTCAATAGAAACTTACTTGAAAAAACATTCTATTAAAAACTCTTCAAAATCGCTGGATTCGGTATTAAATGACCTAAAAAGGTTTGATATGCCGTAAAACAACCATCTAAACTTAACTGTATCCTCAGTAATTACTGCCTTCTGTAGTTGTTGTTTCGCCACCTTTTGGCCAACTCATCCTCTGGCCTTCTTCAGGTGGTTAACCGCGACGGGATAAGAATGCTGTGTCTTTTAACTCTATCTTTAGTAATTACTGCCTTCCATAGTTGTTGTTTTCGCGCCACGTTTTGCGACAAATAATCCTCTGGCCTGCTTTGCGTAGGATTGAAACCGCTATCTTACTCCTCCTCTACCTTTTTTTTTGCGATTTTATTGCACTTTTTTCTTTATCTACACTCTTTTACTTTCATTTTTTGCTCTTTTTTTCCTATTTTTTTACATTTAGTATTCGGCCAATTTTCTTTTTTTATATCCGTTTTAATGGATTCCTTTTCTCCCTATCTGTGGTTACCGCTTAATTTTCTCCTTGAATTAAAATCCCAAACCACCCGCGTCTTCAACCCGACCATTTCGCATTACAAGCAAATCCTTACCCGTACAGCACGCGGAGATTTCATTTAACCTGCCATGTCCAGCTGACAACATTGTTTTAATATCCCTTCTTTGCTAATCTCTTCGACCAAATCCTTAATTCAATAATTCGAATTTCAAAATCTCGATGGATTAATAATTTATCTTTACCGGAAGGCTCCTTAAGATGTCCGATTTTTCCCCACTCCAAAACATTCCAAAAACGCTTGCCTTTTTAGAAATATTACCGGAATATGTATTTTTTTTTTTTTTTTTACTAATTGACGACCGGGGCTTATCAAAATTCAAAGTCAACTCGAGAAAAAAGATTAATGCGTTTCAGGTTGACAGTGAGACAGCATCGTGACGATCGATTATGACTGAACGTGGGTAGAGTTAGATATACCCGAAGCCTTTGAAAAGATCTTGAAAAAGGGGCTTCTCATGGAAATTCAATCATATGCTATTTCTGGACGAATACTTACAATTCAGACCCTTTAAATAAAAGAGAAAATACAGGTTGTCCCCGACGGTCGTAAAGCTAAATACCGTTTTGTTAATGCAGGTATACATCAGGAGTCGATCTGTGGACTTTTATTGTATCTGATATTGGTGGACGACCTCCCTGATAATATTGTGTCCGAGATGGGTAAATTTGCTGAAGGCAACACGCTTTGTAATCGACACGAGTAGAACAACGAATGTGCACATATCCATAGCAATGATAATAAACAGTAATTTAAAGAACGATTGCAAAAAAAAAAAAAATTGATCAAAGAAAATTATAACAAGTAAATATGAATATATATACGAATATTAAAAAGATTTTTAAACAAATGAATGAGAAAAGTGAAAGAAAATAAGAAAGCGATTAATTAAAAATATAGACCTATGCAACGTAATTAGAAATGAATACAACGATAAGGGAAAGAATATGAAAAAGAAAAAGATGAAAAGGTAAAAAGGAAAAGAAACAAAAAAAGAGGAAAGAAAAGAAATAAAAAGGGGCGAATGAAAAAGAGATAAAAAGTGAAAAAAAAATCGCGAAAGAAAAGGAAAAGACAAAAACTAGAAAAGGCAAGAAAAAATAAGAAAAGAAATTATTGAACAAAACATGTAGAAAGAAAAAAGAAAGAAAGTAAAGAAAATTAAAGGAGAGAGGAAAAAGAAAAAGACAAAGAAAGTATTAGTCAAGAAAAAAAAGGATAAGAAGGGAAAACAAAGGAAAGTGAAATAAATAAATTAAAACAAATGAAAAATAAAAGAAAGAAAAGAAAGAAAAGAAAGAAAAGAAAAGAAAGAAGAGAAAATATAAAGAAAAAAGGAGACTTCGTAGCCTAGTAGGTTGGTTGGTTGTTTTTGTTTAACGGAATATCAACCCTTTTCGGGTTATTTAATGCCGTATCCAAAGATTTTGAAGAAATATATTTGTTGTTTTGACGTCGGTTTCTAGTTAACCCATAGTTGGGACCCTAACATGTACTACAACTCCGGGTCAGAGTGGACCTGGGAGCAATGGCAATTAAAGGGTGGCTTCATACTCCCCAGAGCCCACAAACTGAGGCCTCACCACTGGATATATTTAAAGGTCATATCCAGGACCCCCATTGAGGGACTTTTACCCTCTGCAGGGAGGCAGTCGGCGTATTCTAATGACCCACCGACAGGGCCCGTAGCCTAGTAGGAGATGCCTTTTTCTCTTCCCTGCAATATCTTTCTCACAGAAGAGATATTGCAAGTCTGTACCAACTTTATCGTTATTTTCATGACAAGTGCTCATCTCAGCCCCTATCTATGCTCCCTTCTCGCAAAACTTTCACTAGAAACACTCGTTTAGCTGAAAATACTATCAATAATTCCCCCACTCATTATATCTGCCTAAACGTAAACGTAGATTCCATGAAAAATGTGTCTTTCTGAGAACTGCACGCCTGTGGAACTCTTTCACGTTTCCTGCTTTCCAGCTGACAACAATATGGTTGTCCTCAAGTCCAACGTAAACAAGTTTTTGATGAGCCGTTCCACCTAAGTTAACAAATTTACCGAATTTCCATTAATAACGATTACTATATAGTCCATCTGACTACTTCATACTCTTTAACCCTTATCCTCGAGTGATCTTTGGGCCTTGATAAGTAGTGAATGCTTTGTAAAACAAAAAGTTATAAAAAGAAATGAAAAAGTACGAAAGAAAAGGAAAGAAAAATACAAAATGAGAAAAACAGCAGAAAGAAACAAAGCGAAAGAAAAAAGAGAAAAGAAAAAAGTGAAGAAAAATACTTGAAAATAAAGAAAAAAATAGACGACTACAAAATGATGGAAAGAAAGAGAAATGAATGGGGAAAGAATGAGACGAGAAGAAGGAATATTGAATAAAATATGAAAAGAAAAAGAAAAAGGGAAGGAAAAATAACAGATCAAACGGGATTGAACCCGGTTAGTCGATTCTACAGCCGTTGCGACTATTACGACGCCACCTACAGTCAACCTCTCCTCCTCTCCAGATTAAAGTGAACGAACATTGACAACCGTCAAAATGACCTTATCTAAGCAGGTGCATGTTCAGTTCTCGTTTTAGCCCGACCGCGCATTGGTTGACGCAGAGGAAAGAGTGGGTGTTACTTTAAATCTATGGTTGGGATCCAGGGGCCGTCGGGGAAGATCCAATACGATCGAACGGTGACAGGGGCACATGGAATCGCCTATCTCTTTTCCACACGACGTTAGTCAATGCCAGAGGCTGTCTTAAGCTCTGCCCATACATGGACATCCCCGCTCCACCACCTGCTGAGTCGTGCGGGAAATATCGTTAATATGCAAATCAGTTGTCAGTTTCTGATCTGCACCTAACTAGTTCACCTGTCAAATACGTCTCGGAGTTTACGCACTACACGTGAGGGGATAATCTTTGGCCATTTTTACTGTTAGGATCTGGGAAAGCTTACGATATGTGTTTCTATTCAAATATACACATGTATGCACGAATGCTACGTATAGGTTTATGGATTAGCATTTCATGTACGTAAACATAACACAATATAAAGTAATATATATATATATATATATATATATATATATATATATATATATATAATATTACTTTATATTGTGCTAAGTGGATAGTCCTTCATCTGGAGAGTTTCGAAGAAATAATTTTCCTTCTCATCAGAAAGTAGGGATTAGCAAAATGCAGAATCGGATTTTGCTTGCAAGAGTATTTAATTAAACTACAATTAAGTCAATTATATATATATATATATATATATATATATATGTTTGATTTTATTTGTTTTTTTAGCGATACTTTCTTGAATGAATTCAAGTTTTTATACGAAAGTGCATTTTTACCTAAATGCTTGTTGCCAATAATTTTCCCATTGACCAATCTGGTACACCCTAAATGGGGAGCGGCATATATATTATTTTTAAAATGTAATTATCCACTGACACGTGTTTCGTCGTCCACGACTCATCTGAGTAGCTATATCTAGCGAGATTCGAAATCGGCACCTCGTGATAAGAAGCCTAAACCTCTATCACGCGGCTAACCTCGCAGGACTACTAAATGTATCACTTTTATGTAGATGTGTTTATTTGTTTTTGTTAGCGATACTTTCTTGAATGAATTCAAGTATTTATACGAAAGGGCATTTTTACCTAAATGCTTGTTGGGAATAATTTTCCCATTGACCAATTTTTAATTAACTTTTCATAACCATTTTAAAAATAATATATATATATATATATATATATATATATATATATATATATATATATATATATATATATATATATATATATATATCGCGTTACTTTAAAATTAGCAGATTTTATACCACCAGTTTCTAGCTAAGTAATAAGGATGATAAAACAAGGTGGGGGATAAAAATAAAATATTTAAACAGTTAAATAAAGCATTTGTTCGTTATCCTGATGCTTTTGAATCGTTTAAGATTGGCCAGACTATATTAATAAAGGAAATCCAAAACTATATTAGCAATGTATAAAATGTATTTATAATTACATATAATAAATTTATATATATAAAGAAAAAATGTATAGATGTAAAAATATTTTTAACCTTTATATATCTAATTTTAAATAAATAAGAATGTAAATATACTAAATACTAATCATAGTGGAGGTGATAAGTAGTTAAATGGATTAATCCTAATCTTATAAATATGAGACTGATAAATTAAAAAATATATCCATTTTAAATGTGGAAATTGATGAATCACACAGGTAAGAAATTCATTTTTATAGTATGAAAAGGTTAGTAATTGCAATTAAGAATAGGAAATTGGATCAAGTGTTTGTAAGATGTCTTTTTCGTAAGATTAAGGGAGGTGGTGTTTGATCAACACTGCTTTGGAGACATGATGCAATATACTGTTTTGTTTTTAAATCCCCGAAACAGTGTTTCATGGTAAACAACTGATGATCCCTTGAAAATTGAATTATTAGTACTATAGTAAATTCGAGAGCGAGTTAATGCAGTGATTGCAGGTGATTAAATGACTTACTGACTAGATGGTTTTTTAATGAATGAGAAATTTTTTTTTGTATAGTCTTACAGGTTAAAAACTTCAAAGACTATATATGTATATATATATATATATATGTATAGAACAGAATTAAATAAGTAATTATATATATATATATATATATATATATATATATATAAAGACATAAGGATTATGATAAAAATTACAATTACAAAACTCAACCACAAACATACATAACATATATAGAATACGAACCAAGGAAAATAATTTATTCAAACTCCGAAATATCCTTCAGTATTATTTAAAAAAAACAAAAACAATACAGAATAAAAAGATATCCGCACGGATATATAAATAATTAAACACGTGTAACCAAAAATAAGTGAAACACATCAAATCTATGTACCTATAAAGATAATTATTTCCTGCTCTGACATTGCTATAAAACATTACTTTTTTCTTTTTAAAAATATGAAAACGAACTTTATAATATACTTACTTATTTATATATGCGGACGCCTACATGAAGGTAAACTAATTTACATATTATTTTGAAAAGTGAGCGTTAATTAATTACTTATTCATTTTTTATTTCTTATTGAATGATTGGTTTCAGTTCCCTAATGTGTTTCATTCCATTTATGCATAGTTACTACATTTTGCATAGTTCCGTGGAATTTAAAAAGAAACGTTGAGCCTGCCAATTACCAGATGGGCGACCATTTGTGAAGGTTAGGCTGTACATACTTTCTGAGAATGTTGAGCGTGGGGCCCGCATACTCCCCCCCCAAAAAAAAAACTCGATGCAAAAGTATCTACAAAGTTGTGGATGATCTATGTCCCTCCAGCACTCCCGTTATATCTGAGATGACGGGAGTGCTAAACGTTTTGATTTCAATTCCAGCTGACGGAACCGAGGAAATTGTTTGTGTGTTGATATTCGTAATAAAAACCCCTTTTTTTCTATTTATTGGTATTTATTTGCTTCCCCCACGAAAGTACTACCTGTTTCCGATAAGCCACAAACGCGTCGGGCTGACTAAAGAATGAAACCCTCTTATGAGCGATGCTGGGCGCATGAACCGTGATCACCCGAAATACAGAATCTTTTAGGCAATATCGGCCACGGCCAGCTCGCCCTCCGCATCCCTATGAACAACGTCGATCGTTGCAGACAGGGTACGTTTAACCAGCAAGGAGACTCCCTGTCATATGCTGAGAAAACCTCAAAATCTCGGACCAGCACCTGACAGTCCACAGAAGAAACGAAATGCTCCTCCTGAATAGCAGCCGCATCTACTCCCAGGGACAAGAGGTCGTGTCAGAGGCAAGCCGTCTGGCCCGATGATCTCAAGCCCTTCGCATTCAGACTAGTCAAATTCAAAGCTATGGTACCTATCTTAGGTGTGTCACACTCAACTCCTAAGTCAGCTTGGAAAGGACGCCGACGCTGTATGCAATGCTCAAGGTAGTCAGGATTTTTATGTCCTGGCTTTCTCTCGCAATGCCGCCGACGTCCAAAGGAAAAGTCAGTTTAAGGACCCTCTAAAGTGACGGATGAACCAACACTGGGACCCTTCCCTCACATTTTTTGAGACTTTATCCAGGGAAGGGTCGTTTTTTCTTATAAGTTCAATTCCCGGAACAGCCCCTTCAGCGCCCTCCATCATTGACCACAAGTTGGTCTTGCAGCCGTCTGGAAACCTGACGAAAGTTGTTAGTAGTGGGGCGTCTAGGAAATTAGACGGGACATTAACGTATTTTTCCCTTATCTGTTTGCAGTCCAGCAGAGGTGTTAGTTTTTTTCTCTGCCGGTGGTGTAAATCCATTGCCACAGACAGCGTATCTATAAAACACAGTTCCTCCCTCGTTTCAAGGTGGAAGGTCCCTATTGGGGTAAGTCTTTGAGTGGGAGAAGCTGCAGGGTCTCTTTCTTCACTAGGTCTCCGTCTCAATTGGTGTGGGGACAGTTGGTTGTTACTGCTCCTCTAGTTGGTGCTTCTGTGGTTGATGCTGGTGCTGCTCTGGTTGCGGCTGCTGTCTTTGTTGCTGTTGCTCCTGTTCTGGATGTTGCTGCTGCTTCGGTTGCTGCTGTTTTTGTTGTTGCTGCTGTTTTTGCGGCATCGTTTGTGGAATCGGCCGAAGTAGCTGATTTTATTGCTGCGGCTGGTTCAACAGCTGGTTTGGTTGCTTCTGCTGTTGCGCCTGCTGCGCCTGCTGTCGTGACTGTTGCTGCAGCTTTTGTGGAGACTGCTTTTGTGGAGGCTGACTCGATTATTGGGTTGGTTGTGAGACGGTGGCAGATGGGATTGTGGGCTTTCGTTTCCACCCTATTACCGTGCTCCATTTCTGCCCCTTGGCCTCCTGTGTGGTTCTGGATTTTCTCGGTACTGGGTTGGTGCTCCGGTTGCAGGAGTTGTGACAGCCTGTTTTGTCTCAGGGATTGGGACCGCGTTTGGTTCCATTTGAGTAGGGGTTGACCTTTGGGGGAATTCTTGGCCATGTGACCCTGGCCATAACCAACAGTGCGGATGACGGCCCTCCACGACTACTGTCATGCTGGATCCTTTGTAGGTAAGCAACCTCATTGACACTCTGTCGCAGTCCAGGTGTATGGCTGTTTTCGACCGTACCGGGGCCATCTGTTCTACCTCTCTGAACTGGGTGAAGAGGGAACCCAGAAGTTCTGCATGTATTTGGGTTGGTAAATTAAATATCTTCACCCGAATCCTTCTCTTGCCATGGTATTCTAGAATTAATTTAACTCTCCCATGCTTCATTTCTTTGAGGGAGAGTTTCTCTGCACCCTCTTTGGTGGGTAGGAGGACGCCCCACATGGCGTAGCTCCTCTGGTACACGTATAGTGCTGGAATGCTCAATTTGTAGAGGAGTCCCACCATGTCTTCCTTTTTCATTCCCAGGAGGCGGTTTCCTGGTATGTCAGAGGTGACGAGGGAGAGGACTCTGCCCTCGATGGCCTACCAGGCGCCTGGCACTGGCTTTATTTCTGTCCCTTCTATGTATTGCCTGTACTTGGTCAAGTACAGGTCTCTCTAATCTTGAGTGGGCAGTTACTTTTCTTCGGTCCTCTCCCATGCAGAACCCCTTGTTGGTATTGGTGTTGGGTCTTTTGTGGGTTTGGATTGTTTTGGGGGTTCTTTAATGGAGGTCGCCCCTGTCTATTTTTGGACGATGCTTCCTGCCTCCCCAGAGTCCATAGTCTGTCCTTTCATGGGAGTTTTGCTTTTTGGGGGACATACTATTTTCTGCTGCTCTTTTGAAACCGACTCTCCTTGGTTGGTGTCTTTTCCGGTCACGGCTTCCCTTTTTCGGGAGTTGGCCTCCTGGGGAGCGTTGTTCTTTTTATTTTCCATTGAAGTATCTGCCCCTACCTTGGTGGTGAGGTCCAGGTGGTATGACCTCTCATTCTCCTGATTGGCTCCTATTTTAGGGGAGCGGTCCTCCTGGGGAGCATTGTCCCCTTTATTGACCTTTGGCGCTAGTGCCGCTTCCTTTTTGTTGTCAGAGTGAGATTCCCCGACCACCTTTTATTCCCTACTTTTGGGGGAGTCGCCCTCGAGGGGAGCTGCTGGTAAATTTTCCCCCTTCTGGGGGGGCATCTAGTGGTTTATTGTCCGGGCGGTACACCCCGTTGCTTTTTTTGTGTTTTTGCTTCTCATCTTGGGTTGCAATTGTTTCCGTGGTAGCCCCTGGCTGGGGGTACCCATAGTGGTGGCCCCCGGGCTGGCTTCACTTTGATCTTAGCCCGAATGCCAAGAATAACAAAAAAAAAACCAGCCTTTTTTCTATTTATTAATTTGCTTCCCCACGAAAGCAAAATGTGACACAAGGTCGTTTTTAATGTGGGGTTAAACCAGCTCCCCGAAAAAAAAGCAAAAGGAGCACTCTGGTAGGAACTAAAAAAATAATAATTTCGATACAGAGGGTTTCCCCTTAATTGACAAGAGATAAATTACCTTAAGAGTAACATCGGAACAGATACTACACTTTGATCTTAACAGATACTGGGTCGCAGAATTGCATTCATTTGCAAATGATGTAGCAATTTGCATATTATTTTAAACATTCATCTTTATTAATTCCATATTTGTTTTTTTATGTTTTCTCATGTGATGATCATCTTTAGTTAATTATTACGTGAAGCTATATTTATGCAGATATTCTATATGATTTTTACTTGCGTGATATTTACGTAAAAAGCTTATTGTAAACATAAACCTCTTTCTATATATATTATGCAGGTGTATATATATATTTGTTTAAAAAAATTTGCCTCCCAAACTTCTTTGTTTGTTTTTGATCTACAAACATAATACTTAATACAAAGGATATTCGAACATCACTTTCTCGAAGTAGTTGTGATTTGCAATGAAAAGTGGGTTCTTTCCGACAAGCGGTGACGGTCAACTCAGTGATTAGACGTCGACGGAGCTCTAGATCATTTCCCGAAGCCAGAGTTGCACCAAAAGGAAGTCATGCTGACTGTTTGGTGGTCTGTGACCGGGATCATCCATTACAGTTTTGTTATTAATCCAGCGGAAAAGTACTGACAACATATGGAGGATATTCATCAGAAACTTCGAGAGCAACACCCATAATCAGTCAACAGAAAATCCCAAATCTATTTCATGAAAATAACCGACCGCACATTGCTACACCAACCCTGCAGAAGTTAAAAACACTGCCTAACCTGCCATACTCTCCAGACCTATCAGCTACCATCAACCACTTCTTCAAGCATCTTGAAAAATTTCAGTGTGAGAAATGCTTAAAAAACTTAAGCGAGATCAAAAACGCCTGCTGCGATTTCATCGCAACAAGAACGCAAGATTTTTACGTTAATAAATTTTTATTTCTAGGTTAACATAGAACTTCCTCTTTCTCTGTTTCACACACACACATACACACACGCGCGCGCGCACACACAAAGTGCCATTAATATAATAGTACCAGTTTAACAAGAAAGTTCCTGTGTTTTTTAACTTTTAAATTCAAATAAACATGTATCTGCTAAAAAAAAAAAAAATTATTGAGCGAGATAAGCACCATTAGAACGTTTACTAATGCTGGGTGTTGTTATCGAAGTTTCTAATTCATTTCATCCAATTGTTGGCAGTACTTCTCTAAAAATAATAACGGGAAACTCTGTTGGATGTATAAAATATTTAAAAGTTGGCACAGTTTGGAGAAGATTAAAAGTGGTATCAATGTAGCTACTCGCAGCAGTTCCTGTTGATGAGTACATATAAGATTCTCATATAATTTGGTAGAGCATACTATCAAAGGAAATAACTGCTGCTAACGATAGTGCAAAACTATGCAAAATAATAGCGCACTTTAGGCAGATGATAAGTATTAAGATATTTTTTATGATGTAATGTTGAATGATTATTATACTTGTAAAACTCAATGCGGTCGAATCATAGCATTATCAGTTGAATAGCTGTAGTAAGTGGATAATTATTTTTACCTCTTTCCCTGTCTCTCCCTCTTTCTCTCTCTCTCTCTCTCTCTCTCTCTATATATATATATATATATATATAGATATAGATAGATAGATATATAGATATATTGGCTATATGCTTATTTGTAATTTAACTACTTGGTAATGATCACATAACAATAAATAACAAAGTTCGCATTTAGATAGCTCAATAGTGTTATACTAGAGCTACAAATATTTTTCTATCAATTCTGTCTCTAGCAATATATATATATATATATATAAATAGATATATAGACAGATAGATGTGTGTGTGTGTGTGCGTGTAGACACAAACAGAAACACAGGCTTCTTCAGTCTTTGATAGACTATGGATACCCACGCAGGGGTGCTACACTTTATTTTTATGTGAAAGGTGCACAATCTCCAACCAAATGTATTATCTGTCTTACATAGAATAATACAAATCTTTTTATTTGAAATTTAACCAGTTCACGTCATAAATTTTTAAAGTTATTGAATGACTAAAATTTTATATATATATATATATATATATACATATATATACATATATATGCATATATACATATATACATATATATACAGATATATGCATATATATATATACATATATATACATATATATGCATATATATATATATATATATATATATATATATATATATATATATATTACCCGCTGTATTAACTGGAAAGGTCCCAAATTTGGGCTGTAAAACCCTTGTAATATTTTATCTATGCGTTCATGAAGCCTAGGTTGTGCAAGTTATAATTACATGAAGAGTTATATTCTTGTATGACAACACAGAGGGCTGAAACAATTGTTTGCAATGTTGTAAGCAGTAAAAGAAAAAAAATCCCCAAAATGAATAAATTATCAGGTGTGTATCATATGTTGCGTGCAAAAACAAGTCCAATCACAGATTGTGTTTGAGCCATTATATTGATGTTTTTATGCAATGATATTCATAGATTTACTTTCCAGCTCATCTTGAAAGAAAAGAAAAATAACTAGAAATTCTTCAAGCAGGAAAACTTATACATATTTTCCTTCTAAGAACCTTGTTATAATTCAGCAGTGTAAGCGACTTATGAAAATGTTCATTATATATATATATATATATATATATATATATATATATATATATATATATATATATATATATATATATCTGTGCCTGTGTTTGCACTCGTGTGTGTATATGTATATAACCTGTATAAATTACAATTATGGATATACATATAAACACACATATATATAAATATATATACATATATATATATATATATATATGTATATATATATTACATAGTTTTGTATCATACATACACACAAAATATACATATGTCAATCATGTACAACAATATATCTATATCTATATATATATATATATACATATCTATATGTATACATCTATATATATATATATATATATATATATATATATATATATATATATATAGGAGGGGCGTGAAATAAATAATGCCCCTGACCAACTTCCCATAGTAGTAGAGCAACGAAACTTGTAATCGTTATCTGTCTTTCTCTTCATAAGAACTACCCAAAGTTATGCATTTCTCCCATCGTTTGATGCAGCTTTGGAAACTGTTTTTGTAGGACACCCGAGGTTGGTCCTCCAACCACGACGTTACTTCAGAAATAAAGGCGGCATCATCTAGGAAACGCTTTCCTTTCAAAAACAACTTCATCGCTGGGAAGAGGTTGAAGTCAGAGGGTGCAAGGTCAGGAGAGTACGGAGGATGGGGAAGGGTTTCATAACCACACGCCCGTGCTTCTAATCTGGCGACATGCGAGTTGTGGACTGGAGCGTTGTCCTGCAGGAGGAGGGTACCTTTGCTGATCTTGCCACGACTCTTGACTTTGATAGCTTCCCTTAACTTCCTCAAAAGTGAAGCATAATAGTCTGGTTTAATTGTGGTACCCTTTGCCAGGAGATCTGTGATTACTACTCCGTCCTGGTCCCAGAAGACTGTAAGCATGGCCTTGCCAGCAGAGGGGTGAACCCTTACCTTCTTTGGAGGTGGAGAGTCCAAGTGCTTCCACTGCATTTACTGGGCTTTAGTCTTTGGATCATAGTGATGGACCCAGGTTTCATCCTGTGCAATCAGTCTTTTGAAAAACTTTGGGTCATCTTCTTGGCACATCTCCAAATTCATCCTCGAGCACTCGACACGGTCTCGCTTCTGGAATGGTGTGAGCAATCTTGGAATCCATCTGGCAGATACCTTATGCATATGCAAATGGTCATGAATGATAATTTCCACAGACCCTGTATTAATCTTGACATCTTGGGCTATTTGGCGAATAGTAATGCGCCGATCTTCCAAAATGGTAGCCTCAACTTGACGGACAGATGCCTCATCAATGGCAGAACGGGACGGCCTGCTCTGTGAGCTCTCGGTCATGATTGAATTCACGATGCTAGCGTTTTACAAGGTCATATGATACGGCGTTATTACCATAAGTTTACTTTCATTTCATCCAAAGTCTCCTGTGGTGAGCGTCCTTTCAAATACAAAAACCGGATCACTGCTCGACATTCAACAGGTTTCATTTCCCACCTTACTCAGTTCAAACACCTGTAAAACAGAAACCACAATTAGTTCAGAGCTGTAATTTGATACATAACGCATAGAGATATAAATCCTTGCAGGTGAAAAATTTCAGCTAGATCAGATAAATAGAAGTGGGTCAGGACCATTACTTATTGCACGCCCTCGTAAATATTTTTTTTTTTTTATTAATAATTGCTCCGTGCATAAAAGTTAGTTGTCATGTATATATATATATATATATATATATATATATATATATATATATATACATATATGCATATATATATATCACATATACATATACATGTATATACATATATATATATACATATATATATAAACCTATATGTATATATATACATATATACATATATATATCACATATATATATGTATATATATACATATATATGTATATATATACATATACATATATACATATACATACATATATATAGATATGAATATATATACATATACACATATATATGCATATATATACATATATATACATATACACATATATATATACGTATACATATATATGCATATATATACATATATTCATGAATATATACATATGTATATGATTATAGATATATAATTATTTGTGTGTATATATATATACACATATATATATATATATATATATATATATATATATATATATATATATATATATATACGTGTGATGCACAAGTAATGCTCCACTGCACGCACTAGAAAATTAATGTTTATCTGTAATATGAAGCGCACGGTGATTCAAGTAATTACCCAATTCTGATGAAGTCGTAATCGATTCGAAATGTCCGTCGAGCATGAACTTCATATTTAAATCGCAAGGCGTGACACATTAGTTATAAAATTACTTCGATCAGTCGATACGATACATGTATCGTAGATAAGACCGATGAAACATATCGATTTTCTCACCACTGAATAGTAATCAGATTTCTTTATTTTAATGGCCGATAATGGCACGTTGGAATAGTGAAATAGTTGAATAGTTAAATTTAAGTACTTTCCTTCTACCAACGACTAGTTAAATTATGTAAAACCAGTTAAATTACATATAAAGATACAAGCCACATATACACACCCACACAATCACACACACACGCACACACACACACACACACACACACACACACACACACACACACACACACATATATATATATATATATATATATATATATATATATATATATATATATATATATATATATATATTTGGGGGGTACCGAATTGGTTGAAAGGAAAATTATTCCCAACTGAAATTTAGGTAAAAATGCACTTTCGTAAATAATTGAATTCATTCAAAACGTATCGCAAAATCAAAAACAACTAACATTTACGTAAATACTCGATATATCCAAACAGTTTTGCGAGGCGGACGTGTGGTAAGAGTTTAGGCTTCTGACTGAGGGACCCTGATTTGGGATCTCGCTAGATACAGTATGATAGAAAACGGACTACGTGCCAGTGGATAATTATATTTTTAAAACTATATATATATATATATATATATATATATATATATATATATATATATATATATATAGAGAGAGAGAGAGAGAGAGAGAGCGATAGGCTGAATCTAGCTAAATCGGGACCCCATGGTAAGAATCCTAAACTTTTACAACTCGTCGACCACGCACGGCTGTTCCGAGATATCGCGATTTATATAGATATTATTTGTTTTTGCGATACGTTTTGAATGAATTCAATTATTTACGAACTAGCATGGGTAGTCAGCGTTGCCTGGGTTGACATGACATTCTGTTTGAAATACACCGGTATATTAATCATTTTCATCATTGGCAACGTGGATACCCCCACAACAAAAATAAAAGAACGGATGAAAACATGTAAATGTAATCGCCCCCAAAAAGAAGTATGTGATACCCTCTCCACCAGATATTTCGGCGGAAGGGCTACAAAGAGAAGAAACTATTCTCCGGATATTGAGCACTGGAAAGAGCCCCTCAAAGAAAAGATAATTAAAAATAAATCATTACAACTTTTGTTTCAATAAAAAATAGCAGTGAATGCCCGTGCGATCGCAAAAAAAAAGAAAAAGAAAAGATCTACCAAAAAGTAATTCAACAAACAATTAAATGACATTTTTCGTAATTTTATATTTCTGATGTAATCCCCCCCCCCCCGAAAAAAAATTGAATTTGTCATATTTTGGGGTTCGTTCTGCTTATAAAATTGTTAGGGGAAACTACAGAATGGTTTCATAGAAATTAATTAAATTTATCGTTATTTTAGGTTTCAAATGTAATTCCCGCCACCACCACCACCACAAAAAAACTAAAAATTTTTGTAATTGTCATGTTTTGTCTACAGCCCCCCCCTCGAAAGCTTGAAAAAAATTCTAGAGATGACATGTCTAGTTGAACGCTTTGTGGCCAAACAGTGGGTGCTCATTTTACGTTAAATTTATATAGAAAAGTTATCCCCTACGCTAAAATGTTACATTTTTTTTCAAAATTTCTTCTTTCATATTATTTATAAAGACTGCTTAAACGTATTAGGCTTCAAAAAGCCTGGTCTTAATTTTTGGGGTCAATGTCAAGTTCCTTTCCAACTCCCTCAAAAACTTTAAAATGACGACTTTTAATGGTGTTGAAAACGAATATTACGTTTAAATTTAGGGTAGATAAGTAGTTTTCATGATATGAAGAAATTACTTTTTCAGAAAGTGGGGGATTACTTTCTTATATAAATTTAACGTAAAATGAACACCACTTTCTGGTCACCTAGTAATTTCTTCATATCATAAAACAAATTTAATTGTGATATTCGTTTTCAGAACCCGCGAAAATTGGCGCTTTTTTTACTAAGAGATGCGTTCATTTTTTCATCTCATAATTTTAGGCGCTAATTATGCTGTTAGTAAATTTACAAAAGCATACTTTTGTTTTTCGTTCTTTTTTCATTATTCAACTTGTATAGTTGTTAACAGGTGCCTCTGTTACATTAAGAGGCGGTTAAGTAAACTACAGAAGCACCTGGTAAAAACGATACAAATCCTATAATTGAATACTGACCTAAAATAAAAAAAATGAAAAACAAAAATATATTTTTGTAAACCGATCGCTCGTGTAAGCTTACTGACAGCATTATTTACGTCCTAATTTATGAAAAAATAAACGAATTTCTTAGTAAAAAACAGCGCCGGTTTTCCGTGGTGCTGAAAACGAATATCACAGTTAAATTTATTTTATGATATGAAGAAATTATAAGGTGGTTAGAAAGTGGGTGCCTATTTTACGTTAAACGTATATAGGAAAGTAATCCCCCACTTTCATATTATGAAAACTACTTATCTGCTCCAAATTTAAATGTGATATTTGTTTTCAGCACCATTGAAAACCATTAAAAGTCGTCATTTTCAAGTTTTTGAGGAGTTGGAAAGAAACTTTACATTGATCATTTTTCCTAGGGATTAAACGAGTGGGTCACGTCGTAAAAATTGACCATTTTTAATTTAAGATATTAAATAAATAAAGAAAATCTTTTTCGCAGACAATAAAACACACTTGGTATGGTATAATTATTATACATCCTAGGCAACACCGATTAAATTTTATAAACAAAACAAAAAGAGCAGGGGATGATGGATTTTGTTCACGTGTGTCTCTGACTAATTCTGCCCTCGTGAGGATGCAAGTAAATTAGGACATTAATATTATTTTTCTCGAACAAATAAAAAAGGTTACTTAAAAATTAAGAATAAGCGACAAAAATTTCCTCCGAATTAAAAATAACAAGGCCGATAGCCATTAGTCGCGTGCTCTCGTGTAATGAATGAATACGTGAATGTAGGATTGACATGAAATTCTTAAAGCTAAACTAAAATGACCGAAAAATGGGCTGAACTGACTTAAATAAATTAAAAGTAAATGATTAGAATGGCTTTAATGAACTTAAGGATGAATTGAATGACCTTAAAAATGACTTGAATACTTAAAAAATATCTGGAATCCTTCAGAAACAACTTGAATGATCTGGAGAATGACTTGAATGGCTTTGAGACTGACTGGTTGACGGGGAGTAGGGGAGCTGGATAGTGACAATTGGTATGAAGGGTTGCCTCTACATTGACCAAGGTCTTATATGTGGGGTTGTCCCCCGCATATGGTCTTTGCTTGCAGTATCTGCCGGAACAGATACTACACTTTGAGATATTAAATCTTTTATTCATGTTAAAAAAATACGGTGAAAATCAACAATGAACAAAAAACTTAGGCACATGGCTAACTCAAAAGGGGGGGATTGTGTGGGTCGTTGGTCATCCTTGTCACTCCAAAACTAAACAAAATCAAAAGTTTCTCCCAGTTAGTATCTTCTTTCACCATAATACCGCATTCACGGTTTCGTACCAGAGAACATCCTCCTTAACTCACAATTTTTAAAACATTTTTTATTGACGTGTAAAAAAAAAAATGACAATAAAAATGGTATGATAATTCATTTGTGTCGAGGGCGGGGAGGGAGACGTAAAAACAAGGTAATTAGTAGGACTCTCCCAACCTCATCTGCCTGTTCCACTAGGTTTGTAAAAGGAACCTCGCTTCTGCGGGTCAGTCTCTAAGTTGGGATGCCATCTAGATGGGGATGAATGGAGAAAAGAATATTTTGTAGGTAAGGAATGGAGGTTAGTTTGTATTCCTTTCTCTCCAAGATTGGTGAAATTTAGAGGAAGGGGTGAAAACAAAAATTGAAAGTAGGAGGATGTAGGGATCTGGGAGGCTTCCTAATCGAGGAGGGATGGAACACACACTCAGCTAGCTGAGAGGCTACTTGTTTAATGTTACTTTACGGAACTGCGCGTTCCACACCTAGGCGGGGAACATGTACTCAAATTTGGCTCCTCTTCATACACACAGACTTGCTACATGTATCCACCTTCTGTCAAATGCCGCGCGATGCAGCCTTCTTCTATCACATCTGATCTTCACCCGTAGTTGGTGTTTAAAGCAAGCGATCAGATCCTGATCAGAAAAAGACACACACCCCCGGCAACCTTGCAGACGCGACGTTCAAATCACGATTCTCACCACAGCCAGGATCGTAACGTAGACCATTTGTCTTTCACGGTCCCATGACATACGACCAGTACCGGCGGAGTTTGCGGCAATCGAAGAAAGCGTGATCAGTCGTTTCTATGGCCGTTGTCCCACAACGTGGACTACCAGGCGACTCCAAAAACCCAGAACTGCATTGTATCTTGTTGAGTGGAAGTGCATTTCGGGACAATCGCCAGGTCAGAAAGAACTCTGAATTGTTCAGATGACTTGAACCTGGCGTCCAGCTCCACGCGGAGCGGATCTCACTCTGCTGCCAACCCAAAACGCGCGCACAGCGGGTTGTCGGCAGCCCCCTTCATTAGATCCCTGTGGAGTTCCCTACAGGTAGCAGTCACAAGGAGGGTCAAGAACAAGGTCGGGGAAGACGGCAGTAACCACGGAGTGCCACGGTTGGTCATCTTGCATATAGTGGCTCAGGAAGACCAGCCTCTCAGCATCTCGATGACACTCCCAAGCCCCCCTCAAGGGACTTTGAATACGGACCTGTCTGCTCACCCAGTGTCTTCCTCCATCCTAAAGAAGCGAGGGCAAGAGTTCACCGAGAGCTGTTAGGTGTTGTGCAGGCAAGGGAAGTACGGCCAGTCGGTAAAGATTAAGAGGAAAGATGTAAGTAGCGCACGCCTTAGCTCTATCCTTTAAGGAAAGTTTTCTAGAAAGCCACGAATTGACTGCACCTCCAACCAATTTTTGTGAAGCTGGAGACCCGGTCCAAACCACACGCCGAGGATCCGAATCGGGCCATCCGTCCAGCTGAAGGGCGCTGGGAGATGGCATTGCCATTCCTGGCGCCCAATTGCAGTCCTACCGACTTGCTGCTGTTTATCTTGGTCCCTGTAATTCTCTCAAACCAAGCGAGCGCCTCTGACACGTATCTCGATGTCTCAGTAGCTCGACACAAAGACTGTGACATCATTGGCTAACGCGGATGCCTTGGCAGCTGAGCCACCGGATATTGCAATTCCGCCCAGGGCCGAATTTGCCTCCCCACATCTCAGCTTGTGGAGCGGGGGCTTCAAAGCCAGGACATAGAGCAGGGGCGACAGCGGACAAACCGACCGAGAGATAACAAAGGGTTTCCGTTGACTTGCTGTGGTCTGTCAATACATCATGAAGATCCACTTGCAGAAGTCCGGGTTAAAACCGGCGGCCTCTAAGACAGATGCCAAGAAACGATGGTCGGCCCTATCGAAAGCTTTGGACTGATCTAAGTTGATCAGCGCAGCTCCGTGTCGTCATCTGTAACGCCCTCTAGGATTGTGCGTATCAGTGGCAAGTTGTTCTAGATCGATCTTCCCTTCACAGCGTAGTTCTGTTTCGGTTCAACCAACTGGCCGATAACAATCTGCAACAGATTCGACAGGACCTTGGCCAAAATCTTCAACTCTGTGTTTAGCAGAGTTATGGGCCTGTAATCGTCTACCTTTTCCCCACCATGCCCGTCACCTTTCTTCAGCAATGTGATCACTCCCTTGGTGACTTTCCCCAGGATTGATCCCTGAGCAAACCAATGATTGAACACATCCGTCAGAAAAGGTAGAAACATGGGCGATAGCCTCAAATACAGTTTGTATGGCAGATCATCGAGTTCAACGATCTGTCACAGCTGACCTGCTTCAGCGCAGTAAAAACCTTCCCTTCCGTCACCCAGCCCTCGCAAGTAGCCGCTCTAGCAGCCTCGAGGTTGAGAGAGTCAGCCAAATTATCGCTAAACTCTAGGACCGGAAGATAAGGCTGCTGCGTAAAATGCTCCTTGAAATGTTCTCGAAACACCTCGCAGATCTCCCGAGTCGATTTCAGGGTTCGTCCATCCGGATGTCTTACCTTTGCAATGTACTTGTCCAAGCCACGCCTAGAAATTTCACGACGCGCCTCAGGGTTGGAGTTTACTGCATCATTGCCTATCTGTCTAAGCCTAGCTCTAACTACTTGACCTTCATAACGCTCGCTTTTCTCACGCAGAAGGTCCTGCTTAGCTAGTTCCTGACTAACCCAGTCACCCTCCCTCCATAGCCCGGGCTAGTTTCTGCTCTATATTCTTCATCTTGGCCTTATCTAGTGCGAGGCGCTGGGCATACTTGATGGAGAAAGTTCTAATTTTGGCTTATAGACCTACCCACTACTTACTCCCAGTAACCGGCCCCACTAATTCTTTTTGAATTAACTATTAGCTTCTCTTGGAAGTCGTGTATCTCCAGAAGGGAGGTGTTTAACTTAGGCCTATTTCCTAGCTTAAGCCGGGCCATAACTAGTTTATGGTTAGTCTGGCCTAGCCACGTGAACGTGGGACAAGATACGAAGTCTACTTCGCCTCTCCTAACTAACATTCTGTCCAAGTAAGTGTTTGGATAGGAAGAAACGCTATTGGTCCACGTCCACATCTCCCGCCCCAGATGCTCGACCCCAAACCTGTCGACCAGACCGCATCTAGCCATCAGATCAGCCAGGCTTGACTCGCACCTCTCCGATCCTCTAGCATCGCCTCCTATCTTATCTATCTCGGGGTCTAAGATGGCGTTCTAATCTCCCATTAGCACTACCTGTTTCCGACAATCTATAAATGCGTCAAGCTGACTAAAGATTGAGATCCTCTCACGAGCGGTGCTGGGCGCATGAACCGCGATCACCCGAAACACATAATCTTTTACGGCAAAATCGGCCACAAATAGCCTGCCCGCCGCATCCCTATGGACAATGTCAACCGTCGCCGACAGGGTACGTTTAACCAGCATAGAAACTCCTTTCCCCTGCGAGCTGCCATATGCTGAGAAAACCTCAAAATCTCGGGCCAGCACCTGACAGTCCACAGAGGAAACGAAATGGATCTCCTGAATCGCAGCCACAGCCGAGGGAAAAGAGATCATGCTGGAGGCGAGCCGCCCGACCCGATGATCTCAACAAGCCCCTCGAATTCAAACTAGCCAAATTCAAAGCCATGGTAGCTACCTTAGGGTGTGTCACACTGAGCTCCGAAGTCAGCTGGGGAGAAGACGCTGACGTTATGTGCCATACTAAGGTGGTCAGGTTTTTCATATCCTGACCTTCTCTCGCAATGCCGCCCACGTCCAAAGGATAAATTAATTTCATGGCCCTTTAGAGTGACGGATGGACCAACACTGGGACCCTTCCCTTGCATTGTTTTGACAGTTCATCAAGAGAAGGGTCATTTTTTTACATTGATCTTGGCCAAAAGGCTAATAAAAGCTAACAAAGCTAAGAACAGCATCTATTAACCAAAAAGGGCAAGCACAAACGTGTTACGGACAGATCGACAGACCGACCGACCGACTGACGGAGTGACTTATAGAGTCGCTTGCACACGACTAAAAGTTATATATATATATATATATATATGTATATATATATAGAGAGAGAGAGAGAAAGAGAGAGAGAGAGAGAGAGAGAAAATAAAAAGGAACAAACCGTATTATGTGTTCATCAACGTTTCGTCTTTATTTCGAGACTTCCTCTGTATACTAACAGTTCAGCCCGGCTTTTCTCGAGCCCTATGTACTGTTCATAACTTTATGTTCAGATAAATCAATATATATCCATGTCAAAATAACCTATATCTTAAATTTCAAGTGTTTAGTACACAAAACTTGCGGAGGAGTTTGGTAAAGTTTTCAAAGATCAACTCGCTGAACTTTACACCCTTTAACAGCCAATTTTCTGGTCAATAACCGATTAAAAATATTCTCCAAAATCTCAATACACCTTATATAAAATTTATATCAAATCTGTAGTTTGTAGACTGAAAACTGACAGAGTTTGATGGGGAAATGCACACACACACACACACACAATTATATATATATATATATATATATATATATATATATATATATAACGCACTATTTCTATCTGTCCATCTCCATATTTTCAAACTCTATCTTCTCTGAAAGTTAAAGTCGCCGATCGGTGCAAGGGGCCTCAAATGACTGGATTTTTGATGGATCGTTTTCTTTATTGGTCTTTAGCAGATTATAATAGTTTTAAAGGGGTTAAAAAGCGAGTCAATGTTTTACAATCGTTATATACGGTGGGGGCCTGCAATAAGTAATGTCCCTGACCCACATCCCATAGGAGTAGAGCAACGAAACTTGGCACAGATATTAGTCTTTCTCTACATAGGAACTACCAAGAGTTATGCATTTCTCCCCTCGTTTAATGCAGCTCTGGGGACGTTGTTGTAGGACACCCCAGGTTGGTCCTCTAACCACGACGTGACTTCAGAAATCAAGGCTGCATCATCTGGAAAACGTTTTCCTTTCAAAAACAACTTCATGGCTACGAAGCGGTGAAAGTCAGAGGGCGCAAGGTCAAGAGAGTAGGGAGGATGGGGAAGGATTTCATAACCACACGCCCGTGCTTCTGATCTGGCGACATGCGAGTTGTGGACCGGAGTGTTGTCCTGCAGGATAAGGGCAGCTTTGCTGATCTTGCACCGACTCTTGA